>NC_052514.1:35266694-35356100 GCF_014356525.2 Nilaparvata lugens | reverse complement strand
ATATCAAGTAAGCGTGGCCAGTGTGCAATTAATAATATAATTTAGCCTGCAGCGCATCACAATAAAATAATTTGAGATAAAAACAATAGAACATAAACACATATAAATATTATCATTATTCTATCCTAATATATTTCTTGAAACCCAAGTTTCGTTTATTTCAAACAGTCATTTCTTAGTTTCCTTGCAGAATGAGATGAAGTTTGTAATTTTGACCATAATTTGTATATTATGATGAGAATTATCAATTATTGAGACTTGAGAGTTGGAAAATCGTGTTCAGCGACCGAAAATACATAAGATAGCGTTCCTGAAATACATAATTTGAATGCATAGACTAGTAGGAGCGATGCGATAGACAGGCCATTACGCGCATTAATCATGGGGGAGGACCGCGCCGCAGCGTAACAGTGCTACTTATCCCCCTCCCACCGCCGCATCTATGATCGTAACACCCAAACTTTATATATCATTGCTGGCTCAGTTTGCATCGAGAAACTAACCCTTATTGTAAACAAACATTCATTATGCTGTTATAGGTTATTTGAAAACCATTTACAACTGTTTGTGAATCTGGATCTTAATAATTGAATATATCACAGATTTTGTTGTTATTTCGACAGCCAATGAAGGTGGGTAGTTGTAATTTTTAGCTTATTATTATGGAAAGTTGCTTATCAAAGCTGTTTGGCGAATCTCACCGTGACACTCACTACTCATGGATAGTTTATGGCTATAAATCTGGATTCACATACACCAGTGATACTGAAAAGTGGAAATATAATTTCACATGGGTTCTGATGGGATTATTCATACTCGATTGGCCGGGCTGAATGAAAATAGTCCTATTAGAGCACATGAGCAGGGCCGGATCCAGGAAGGGGCACCCCCACTGCAACTAATTTTTGAATAGTAGTTCTCATCGAATTTCCATCTAGCTGTTAACCCTGTTGTCAATGTCTGCAGTAGCAGAAGTCTTCGGGGTGATTTGCAGCATTTATTTGGAATTTTCGTTAAAAAATAATTATTTCCAAAGATGGATGATAATATTATCCTTCTAATGTCCTTCAGTGAGCTTTCCCAGGGATGAGACCTAGTGCAATCTAACTTTTATATTATAAACCCACTATGTTCTGAATTTCGTGAGAATCGATAGAGGCGTTTTCGAGAGCCGGTGAAATACAAACATATGAACAGAAATTGCTCGTTCAATAGTATAGGACAACAAAGATGGACAATGCAATAAATAATTGTTCCAATTGTATAATTCTCTAAAGATCTGTCCTCAGCTTGGGAGAGGATGTTAGACTATGGAAGACTATGTTATACAATATAGACGCAACTAGTGCAGTCATTTGAATAGATTGCCACCTGGGAGGAAGCCACTTGGAATCCAAAACTGTAGACCTACTGAAAAAGGACGAAGGATGGCCAAGAAAGAGATGGGTACCGTGAAAGGTTGATTAATAAACCAAATCCCTGAAGTATAGATGATGATGATAATTAACGGTTATATATGCCTGTAATTATCTGATTCTATAGTTCTTTGATACTAGGGTTGATGTTCCAAACTACCTTAATGGATTTTTACAGTAGGCTTCTCGCATAAAAATTTGAAAAATGACTCTCAAGTGATAACAACAAGTATTCCCGGCTTCTAATTCTATCACACGATTTTCAAAACGTTCCCGTAATTTCCCAAGAAGAGATTTATTTCAACTGTCATTACTCCCCACAAAAAACATTATTGCTATTCATTCAAATAATGCCGACAGCGTAAAGCGACTCTCACGCTAGAAATATTGTAGTAACAAAGCAGAAACCACTCTACCTTGTTTAGCGGAGTTTACCAGAGCTTGTATTGTTTTTCACTTGAGTGAACCACTCATCTCATTCATTCTCCTCCACACTTTCTTCCACCACATTCAATCTCCTCCACACTCTCTTCCACCACATACATTCTCCCCCACACTCTTTTCCACCACATTCATTCTCCTCCACATTCTCTTCCACCACTTCCATTTCTCCTCCACACTCTCTTTCACCACATCCATTCTCCTCCACATTCTCTTCCCCACTTTCATTTCTCCTCCACACTCTCTTCCACCACATTCATTCTCCTCCACACTCTCTTCCACCACATTCATTCTCCTCCACACTCTCTTCCACCACATTCATTCTCCTCCACACTCTTTTCCACCACATTCATTTTCCTCCACACTTTCTTCCACCACATTCATTCTCCTCCACACTCTCTTCCACCACATTCATTCTCCTCCACACTCTTTTCCACCACATTCATTTTCCTCCACACTTTCTTCCACCACATTCATTCTCCTCCACACTTTCTTCCACCACATTCATTCTCCTCCACACTCTCTTCCACCACATTCATTTTCCTCCACACTCTTTTCCACCACATTCATTTTTCTCCACACTTTCTTCCACCACATTCATTCTCCTCCACACTCTCTTCCACCACATTCATTTCCCTCCACACTCTCTTCCACCAGTTTTATTCTCCTCCACACTTTCTGAAGAAGAAGAAGAAGGAGATGAAGAAGAATAAAAAGAAGAAGAAAAAGAAGGAGAAGAAGAAGAAGAAACTGTCAGCATTTCTTCTACCACATTCACTCTCTTCCACTTTATTCTCTTCACTTCACTCATTCATTCAAAATTTTCATCGGAAAAATTGCTTCTAAAACATTTTCTTAGCTCCTACATTCACTTCACCACACACGCTCATTTATTCATTCATTCACACGCGTTTCAGGAAAATAGGCTCCATTCATTCACGGGAATGATTACTCAGGTTTTAAATGATTGTCATCGTGTCATTGTTCGGTTTTTTTTAGTTCCATGTGACTTTCTGAGGGGGAGATTCAATGGGGGTGTTTTATCACCCATCATTCATTGAAAAATTGGAACTGCATTTATCTGTAATGCTGGTGAGATTAATTACTTATAGCTAATTAATTAATTAATTAAAAATTATTTCAATTATACTGTCAGTATCCTACATATTTATAGAATAACATGAGTGCTTCTTGCTTCCCATTCATAGAATGTTGCCATTTTGAAGTGGGTCTGAAGCCACAAACATCGATTTTCATTCATATGATATTTTCCTGTACTTATAAATTCTATTGGATTAAACAGATGATTTCAAACACATGATGTTCATCAAGCTCTGTTTAATCTGATAGAATTCATAAGGAAGGCAAAATATCGTACGAACAAATATGGATATGTGTGCGCAGGGCTTAACTGTGATAAGTACATTATATATTTTGACGAGATTGCCGTTGTGTTAGTTGGAAAATGTAGATATATGTGGGAAAAATTGTCATCACACAAAGTTTTCAATCACGGATGAAATAGTGTTCCTAAAAGGAGAATTGATCGAATAGAACGATGTGTCAACTGTTCTATTACTAGTAGCTCTGTGAACAGTAGACCTCAAGCAGTTTTCTCATTCACAAGTATCTGCTGTGACCTGTTCACCGGCTTCTCCAGACATCTGTGTAATGCATGCAATGAATAATCCACTTGTCAGCTGATTGATTATGAATATTTCTATAGTCTGATCAATTCCATCTTCAAAGTAGATGGTTTATATATTATTTTATAGGGTCTAGTGATATCGAGGTATGGAGGAATATACTTTTCCTTTCATACGATCCTTGAAATGCAAAATTTCAAAAAACCTTGTGTATAACCATCGACTCGCAGTTAAGAAAGGAATATTCCTGCCAAATCTTATAGAATTCTATCAATGCAATTCGCCGAAAATACGTTACACAGACAGACAAAAGAAAATCCACCACTGTTTTATTACTAGTAATTCTGTGAACAGTAGACCTCACGCAGTTTTCTCATCCACAAGTATCTGGTGTCACCTGTTCACCGACTTCTCCAGACATCTGTGTGATGCATGCAATGAACAATACTCACTGCGTTTGGTCAATTAATCTCAACACCAATAATTCCGAACAACAACAAATCTGTTTCTGTTTCTGGGCTCACAACTTCAATTTATTACTTACCGATTCTATCATCCTCCACCTCTTTTTCTCCTTCTCCACCTCTTCTTCTACTCCTTCATCATCTTCTTCTCGATACAGAAGCGACACAACTCAAGATAAACTCGCGAAATACAGAAAATAAACTCTCTGGAAAGTTTCCAGCTTCGTGTCACATGTGTAGGAAAAGTCCACAGAGCGCCAGGAGGGACTTGCAACTTGAACGCAGGCAGAAACTTGAAACTGAAGGAATGCTTGAGTCTCCCGAGGGCTTTCAACAGTCAGTCAGCTGTTGTGACTCAGTACTGTTATTCAAATTGTGTTCGTCGATTACAGCAGCTAACATTAACAACATTGTTATCAGGCGGGCACGTGTGACAACGTTGCAGTTAAAATTCTAGCAGGGCGCACGTGTGAATTGACAACATTTGACCTTGAAAGACTGTGACTTTTCAACTGCGAGAAGTCAAAAAGTAAAAGGGTGTTTTAGAAAGATTATCCTATACCAGGGCTCCCCAACCTACGGCCCGCGGGCCACATCCGGCCCGCGGATGGATTTTGTCCGGCCCGCTGAGAGTTATAGCAACAGATTTTTAAAAATATTATTTATTCACATTTTTGACAACAAATGTGAGTTCAGTTCTCTTAACAGCTTCTTCATTTGTATGTGAGTAATTTGTATAATTTTGTATGTAAATAAATAGATAAATTTCTTAATTAGTGTAAAATTGGCTGTAAACAAGCAGCTTTTTGGATCTATCTATAAGTGTGAGCAGACATTTTCAAAAATGATGTTTGTTAAATCCAAATACAGAGCTTCTTTGTCAGATGAACATTTGTAATCAATTTTAATGATCGGAGCCACAAAGTTTTATCCTAAATGGGCGGACATTTTAAGTGGAAAACAAATGCAATCTTCTCATATAAAATAAGTATTCTCTTTTAGCTTGGTAACTTTTTGTAAATTCGTATGTTGTCAAGTTTTCTTATGACCTTTTTACACTCAATTAATTGGACTTTGTATTAAAATGAAATGAATTGGTTTGTTTCTTCCTGTGTTTTAATTAAACGTACTTAAAACTCCTCATATTATTTTAATGGAAATATAAAAATTTTACACCCCCCAAATTCCCTGTCGTGTGTGTCCCCACAAGTCAAATTCCACGAACATCCTTGTTATTGGCCCTCTAAGCCTCCCAAGAATTAACAATGTGGCCCTTGGATAAAAAAGGTTGGAGACCCCTGTCCTATACTATTAAACGAGCAATTTCTGTTTAGATGTTTAGATATCTGTATGTGACCGGATCTCGAAAACGGCTCTAACGATTCTCACGAAATTTGGAACAAAGTAGGTTTATGAAAATTCGATTGCACTAGGTCTCAGCCCTGGGATAACTTGCTGAAAGACATTGAAAGGATAAATACGTCCTTGAAAAACAGCTGGAAATTTTGTCGTCTGTCGAGACCGTAATGGAAGTGAGTGAACGAGTGCATGTGTGAGATCATTCAGCTGATCTCACGAGAAGAAAAATTCAGCAAGAGAAACTTATTTTCGTTTATCTTTTTTTCAGAAAACATGTTTACTTCAGAAAGTTCAAAAAAATAACCAGTGTAGAATATTGTACATAGCATTTTAAAAAATATTTTAACAAACATAGTATATCATTCTAATTCGAATTCATAGTATATCTATTTTTAATCGATGAAGTGTTTGTTTTTTGAAGTTTGAATAAATTGTTATTTCATCAAAATGATAGGGAGAGAAAAAATGAGGTAATCTTGTGCTGTTACTCTCCCAAATTTAGATAAGGTTACACATAGTAACATGGTACGCCATACATAGTGGAGTAGGACAATTACCACATAGAAAACACTAAACATGTAGAGGACACATTATAAGAAATTCTTATTGTAACTAACTATTGTATGTAATTGTAATTTAATATCTAATATTCTCTGTAATTGATGTAGTAGTTTCAGTTTTTCTTAGGAAATAAGCATTATTTATTCATTTATATAGTCTAACTTCAGCTTGGAGTGAATATCAGGGTGCTCTCAGTTGAGAGTGAATATCAGTGTATGTGTAAACTCCGGACGCTGTAGAAATATTGACAAAACGTCAAAACAAGAGTTTGATATCGGACAATGAACGTCAAATTAATGTGGTTAGTGTCTGGAAACAGAGTTCTGGCTACACCGTCACTCCAAACGGCGGAAAAATGAATCAAAACACTGCCAATGATTGGTCATGTAGTGAGGTCCACGTTGTAATGGCAGTATTTGATCAACATTGGTGTTGTTATCCTTGTCTATCATCCCTGTATATATCATCTTCTGAGCTTTGTATCATTTACTTCTGATCTTTGTATCATTTTCTTATCACCTTTGTATCATTTTATAATGACAGTATTTTTGATCAACATTGATGTTGCTATCCTTGTCTATTATCTTTGTGTCATTATTGTATCCACGTTATAATGGCAGTATTTGATTAACATTGGTGTTGCTATCCTTGTCTATTATCTTTGTGTCATTATTCTATCATTTATGTATCATTTTTGTGTCATCTTTTTATCATTTTCCCATAGTGATATCTACTTTATATTGACAGTATTTGATTAACATTGGTGTTGCTATCCTTGTCTATCATCTTTGTATCATCTTCCTATAGTGAGGTCCACGTTATGATGACAGTATTTGATTAACATTGGTATTGCTATCCTTGTCCATCATTTTTGTATCATCTCAGTATCATCTGTGTACCATCTTTGTATCATATTTGATTAATATTGGTATTGCTATCTTTGTCTATCATCCTTGTATCATCTTTGTATCATTTCCATATAGAGAGGTCCACTTTATTATGGCAGTATTTGATTACCATTGGTGCTGCTATCCTTGTCCATCACTGACAGACCAGATAGCGCTATCCTTCTCTTTTGATCTCCTTTTTTCTACCTCTGCAACGTTGCCAGATCGTTTTTCAACAGAATATTCACTTAATCACGGGGAATTCATTATTAACTCTTACGAAAATTATTCTATTGATGAATTGAATATAATTGCAATCATCTTTAACAAGGATGAACAGTTGATATTGAAACAGATATACCGTATCTGTTATCATCCATAAAAGGCAGTGACAAGGCAGAGGATTGGCAACGCTCTTCTCCTATCTTTCTCCACTGCCATCATAACGTGACCTATTGTGAGGTCCACGTTATAATGGCAGTGGAGAAAGATAGCAGAACAACGTTGCCGATTCTCTGTCTCGTGAATGACGCCTATAGACGGTAGCTTATACAGGTTTATTGATGTAATATTAACTGTTAATTCTTGTTTAAAATACTCAATTATATTTCATCAAGCGAAAAACTATATTTTTTTATAACTTCATGATGGATTCACATAATTAGGATGAAATATTTTGGTTATTTAATTGTTGATCTACATTGTTAAAAGACGATCTGGCCACAGAGCAAAGCGAGAAATAGATAGCGCTCTACGCTTTGTTGAATGAAAGACAAAGATAACAACACCATTGCTAATCAAACACTGCCATTATAACGTGGACCTCACGTGCCCTAGACAACATCTCTGTGATTCCCATCTGAACAATGCTGTCAGTTTATTAGTTGAAACACTGCGAATTCCCAGTGGGAGAGGTCCGGGTTGAAAAATTGTTTGGAAATTGGATTTGATTGATTTGAATGCTAGTTCAATACAGTTTGTTCAGATGGAATTTTTTGTTAGTTGAGAAACAATAGCAATTCTGATGGAATTCATCAAATTCTAGAGAAAAAATGGCTACCAAAACAGTGGCTACAGATTCAGTACCATTCAAATTACATTTCTTCCGATAATTTGGTTGTACTCGACTGATTTGTTACTCAATTATTGACAAGCTGCCATTGATTACTTATAACCAAGAAGTTGGCTTCATTTTCTTCAAAAAGCTTTGAAAAATCTCAAATTTCCATGTATTGCATTTTGAAAAACTCAGGTTAAGGCGAACCAAAATAGCGTATAATAATTTAAACACCGTTAAATGACGTCATCGCATTTCTGTCAGATCCATTGATCAGTTCACATCAAATTGGTCCCTTCAGTGATCTGACATCATTCTACGGCGGTTAAATTCGATTAGAGTTTTGTGCAACTGGCCGTTGAAGTATCATTGATAATTGAAAGGAAACCTGATAGATTGCAATACAAACATTTGAAAGATTCGCTTCTAACTGTCATCACCCCTAATAGATAACATCCACACTTTTCATTCAACTTATTCTGCCGGTTGAAAGTTTGCTTTATTTATTTATTTATAATTTGTACAAAGTAGCACTGATTGGAAGAGAAAAACTAAGGATACTCCTTGTACTATTTCTCTCCCAAATTTAGATCACATTTTAAAATTCCGAAATAGGGTTATGGTTTCACTTTTCTAAAATTTAGTCCATTTTCACTAAAAAAACAACGAAAAATAAGAATTTTGAATTTTGACGGTTAAAAACAGAATAAAAAACAAGAATATCACACTCTATACTATAGTAAATTAACATGATCTAATCTATATATATAAAAGCGGAATGGCACTCACTCACTCATGACTCACTCACTCGCATAACTAAAAATCTACCGGACCAAAAACGTTCAAATTTGGTAGTATGTTCAGTTGACCCTTTAGAGGCGCACTAAGAAATCTTTTGGCAATATTTTAACTCTAAGGGTTGTTTTTAAGGGTTTAAAGTTCGTCTTTTAGCATGTATATTCTTCTTCTCCCAATCTCTTAATTATACTTGAAATTTCCATATCATATGCTACTATAGAACTATATCTAGATAGAGTACCTCTTCGAAACAGTTGTAAACTGGCAACTAAATTAATAATTTTGTCTGGTTGGCATCAAGTTGAGTTGACTTTGTTAGGTTGGCACCAAGTTAAAGATTTAAATGCATTTATCGCGGAAAAATTGATTTGGCTACTTCAATCCTGGGAATATTATATTACTAGCAGTAAGGCTCTCTTCGCTCGCCATATCCGTTTAGCCAGCCGTTTAGTCTGGACCCCCGACTGGATTGTCCTAACATATGATAAAAATGCCCAAATGAAAAATGCAGGCGAGCGAAGCGAGCCTGCTGATCTCATTCTTGGACGATCCAGTCAGTGGTCCAGGGGGCGGAGCCCCCTGGCTAGACGGATATGGCGAGCGAAGCGAGCCTGACGGCTAGTCTATAATAAAGGAAAGAACTGGCTTATACACTTACGGGGTAGGAAATGCACGAATGAAGCATCATCACGTCTCAACTACTGGACTGATTAACTTGAAATTTAGCATATAGATTCTTAATTTACTGAGGATGGTCATAACCTCATTTTAATTTCTTCAAGATTTCAGTAGGTCAAGTTTCCAGTTTGTCAAGTTTTTAATTGGACTCTTGCGGGGCACGATTTACCAGCTGGTAGTCAAAAGAATTTGGGCTGAAAGTTTGATTTACTACAGTAAATTTGCATCAATCTTTTCCAGTTCAATCATTGATTGGCAGGCTATAACAGGAGGATAAAGAAGGAGTTGAGAAGCATTGATAATAATGATGAAAAGATTGATTGATTGATTGATTGAGTACTTTATGTAGATTACAATATATACTGGCTTATACACTCATATACAATAGCTTACAATACAGCAAAATTATAGATGAATTTACATAATATAAACTAAGAGAATAATAATTGTACTGTATATGGTATGAAAAAAGAAATTTGTAATAACTAAAGATAATATTGTTATGCATCTACATAAATTGGCGGAGCTTTGGACATATCAATGTCCATTCTTCGGAAAGAATATTCAAAGTATCCTTCCCACTAACTCTCTACAAAAAGAGAGAGGAAGAGATTGATTGAGTACTTTATTTATGTAGATTACAATATACTGGCTTATACACTTATAAACAATAGCTTACAATACAGCAAAATAATACATGAATTTACATAATATAGACTATATATTATTGAACTGTAATGATATGAAAAAAGCAATTTGTAATAACTGTAGATAAAATAGATAATAATTGTTATGCATCTACATGAATTGGCGGAGCTTTGACATATCAATGTCCATTCTTCGGAAAGAATTACAAACATATCCTCCCCACTAACTCTCTACCAAAACAATAATTTTATTAATTCAACTAAGGATTAATATGTAAATGAAAATATTGTAAAAGTTTAAATCAATATGAAGATTTGAGAGAAAAAAACTGGAAATTGATAAAGTAAAATAATTATACAGGTAAATATGATCAAATCATTGATTAATGAAATGAAGTAGGCTGAAAGTAGATCAGGGTAATCAACTTCCAATAATATGCAGCAGTATGCAGTGGATAATTAAAATAACATGAGTTAATAAGATATACAGTACATACAATTTACAGAGAGAGAGAGAGATAGAGTGAGAGTGAGAGATTGATTGATTGATTGATTATATGCCTTTATTAGGGCGGAATTAGGAATCCTGGTCCTCTCTGCCACACAACCCTTTACAAAAGAAGACAATTTACATAAGAAAAGAAAAAAATAGATTACATATTATGTAATAAGATTACATAAGTTTAATATATAAGTAAATAAAACTATTAATCAAAATACAATAACATATAATAAAAGAAAATTTTAAACTTTATTTTTATTTATACAATTGGAAACAATATTTCAGATTCCACTAGATAAATCTATAGGAAAACCTATCAGAATGAAGATCTAATCAAGTTGCCATTCACTCACACATGCACACAAAACAACCTAAAAATAAAGATTTTACAAAGTATAATAATTATCAAAACAATATATTAAGATGAATATTTTTGTATCTGTAGTTGCATGAAAGGTGGAAATGAGTTAAATTCATGTAGATTGATACAATGTAAATAGACAATAAAATAAAGCTGAACCCGACCCAAGCCTAATCTGCGCCACCAGATCCCAGCCAATTCAATACTGCCGCGCCAAACAGAGCTCGATCGCCAATAATCTTCACAGTTGGAGGCAACAGATTCCAGATCCGACAAGCTGATACATGGAATGATTTATTATACATAGATGTTCTATGATTTGTAATAACCAATAGTAGTTGGGAGCCCTGCCTGGTACCTCTCACACTACGAGAGAGTGTGTGAGAGAGAGTGAGAGAGAGATATAGAGAGAGAGAGAGAGAGAGAGAGAGTGAGAGAGAGAGAGAAATATATAATAAGATAGAGGAAGGAGGAAGATATGGAAGTAGAAGGAGATGGAAGGAAACGTTGATGAGAATATACGAAGATGACAGATAAGGAGAAGATCTATGAGAAGTGTGGAAATGAGAAATGAAAGCAAATTTGTGAACAAGTCGTGCGTAGCGGCAGGAGAGGAAGCAACAGAACTAACGAGATATCCACTTTCAACTGTCAGCATCCGTTATGGAATAATGACTACACTTCCTATCCAATCAACGCTGACACATTCAAATCAATCTTATTACAAGATATTTTCTTCAAACTGGCAGTATTCCTTATATGAATAATGTATACTTCTCCTATTCAACCAACAGTGACAGATGTAAGTTAATCCAACTCTGAGATATTTTCTTCAAACTGGCAGAATTCCTTATGGGATAATAACTAGACTTCTCATTCATCCAACAGTGACCGGTTTAACTGAATTCAACTTTGAAATATTCTCTTAAATCTGGCAGTATTCCTTATGAATAATGTCCACCCCACGAATCTAACCAACGCTGACAAAATAGAAAGAATCTCACTACGAGAAATTCCCTTTAAACTGGCAGTAAACCTTATGAATAATGACCAACCCTTCATATTCATTCATTTCTGACAGTTTGAAGTGACGAGATATTCAGTTGCAGAGCTGTGGAAATTTCCTGAATTCATGAGGCGTCAGGAAATGGATGTCTTTCCCCCCACCCCTCACGCTGCCATGTCATGATTAGTGATGATGACGTCATCATCATGTATATACATTTGTAATCAAGGTGGCAGTGCGTTGATTTCTAAATGAGGGGATGTCATCAAGGAAAATGAAGATGATGTGGAGGCATACTGATTGTTCATTTGACTAATTAAGGTTCTTTATTTAAACTGAATTCTCTATTGAGAGTATTCTTTAGTTTACTATAAATTGGTTTGTGAGATCTCGCTTCGCTCGCCTTATCCGTCTAGCCGGGGGGCTCCACCCCCTGGACTCCAGGCTGAATCATCTAGAAATAGGATTAGCAGACTCGCTCCGCTCTCATGCACTTTCCAGCTTTCTTCCTTGCGACCAAAAGTCAAAAGATACTTCCAGGCTCGAATCAATCACCAGTTCCCTTTCAATTATTTGATGCAGGGTTGCAAAAATCTTTTTTTTTTATCAGAGTTGATGAATATTCAGGTATTTCTCAATCAAGAGATTTGGTTAGGATATTATGAGAATTATTGTGTTTCAGTCTAATAGTTGTTGAGAACAGGTGGGTAGAAATAGGAACGAGGGTAGAAATAGGAACGAGGGTAGAAAAACTGTAGGTAAAAATATAAAGCTTTTTGTACTAAGGTGCGTACAGACTTCAGTGACACGAACACAAGCATTACACGTTTTCATCAGCTGGAGCTATGCTTATTTGACCGAGCGAAGTGGGGTCTGAGATTCAAGTCGACGGTTTGGCATTTCTCTTAATGTTTATATGTTGCGCATTTACGGCGAAACGCAGTAATGGATTTTCATGAAATTTGATGGGTTTGATCCTTTTTGAATTGCGCGTCGACGTAAGTACAAGGTTTTTGGAAATTTGCATTTCAAGGATAATATAAAAGGAAAAAGGAGCCTCCTTCATGCGCCAATATTAGAAAAAAATCAGACTATAGAATTATTCATCATAAATCAGCTGTCTGGTGATTATGATACTACCCGTTCAAAAACATCGAACATCTTGAAAATGTATTTTCCCATCAAGTTGGTAGATAGTTGACTATGATACTACTCGTTCAAAAACATCGAACATCTTGAAAATGTATCTTTCCATCAACGTTGTAGACAGTTGCAGCCAGACCTGATAACAGCGCTCACACTCACATTCCGGGACGACACGTCACGGTACGAAAGGACAGAAAGCTATATGTTTATTCAGGATTTCTTCTAGACATTTTAAATTGATAAATCATTTAATAATTTTTGAGAAAACATAACAACTGGTCAACTTACTTACAGGTAACTCACTGAGCGCGAGGTCTACTGTTCACAGAACTACTAGTTATTATTATGTGCACTCGAATGGGAACAGTAAGATGTAGTTATTTAATAAGCAAAGTATCAGCTGATGAAAAGTGAAATGTGCGTGACTGTGGCGCTGAAGGCTGTACGCACCTCTAGATGACAAGGGGTATTGAAATGGTGGAACATAAGTGAGGGGGCAATTAAACGGGGTGGAAAAATGTGGGAGAGAAGGTAGAGAGTTTTCAAACAGGGGTGCACTTGATGAGAAGAGTTATTGGAAAGAGGTTCAAAAGTGGGGGTTCTAAAGGGTTGAACAAGGTAGGGGTGTTGAAAAGAGGTGAGTGATAAAGCCCCCCTGCAAGAGGGAACTGGGGAACTCACCGGGGGTCTGCTATTGATGGATAGCAAATTTCCGTGTTGACAACATTCGTAATTGTGATTCTATTTTGACATCTCTTCATGTGGTCTCATTTTGGGATATTCTCTTTTAAAATTTTTATCTAATCATACTCATGTATTGAGATGAATCTCTCGAAACCTCTTCCACCCTTTCCCCAAAGTAGCCTCTAAGTTTCTTGTGAGCTATGTAAATAAAGCATATCATCTAGAATATATATTATCTAGCATCTTAATTAGAAAATTCACTTTCTGAAAAGAATTTATTGGGGAATGAAAATTTTGCGAAGTGAACAATCACAAGACTTAACCTATTCCGGACTATGTGTAACCTTATCTAAATTTGGGATTTGAATAGCACAAGGTTACCTTATTTTTTTCTCTCACTATAATTTTGATAATGTACTTATTGTATCAATCAATAGAATATGGAATAAAAATATTCCTTTCTTCCTCTACCTCATTATAGCATCATCTTATCTTATTGTTCATTTGTCATTTGCATTCCTTGTTATTCTCAGGTATTTCTTCTTTGGTTAAAGTTTTTGTCTGTTTTTTTTTTGCAGTGCTACTCTTGTCACTCATTTTCATATCTCGCTATATTTTATCCCTGAAATTTCTCCTCGTATTCCACAAATAAATAAATTTATTCTCCAAAAAGAGAAATACCTCTTCTCCTCCTTCTTTTTACTCTTCTTCTTCTTCATCTTCCTCATCTTTTTCTTCTTCTTCTTCGTCTTCTTCTTCGAGCGAAAGATTCTCTTGTTTTGTGTAAATCATTACATTGTAAGTGCTGCCGGCTACCGACCAATGTGTCAAACAGCTTCGACCAACCAATCACAAGCGACAACGATGCATTCTCGATTCTGATTGGTCAACTCATAATGTAGACGCCATTTAGCGGTCCAAGTCCACAATGTTTGAAATTATCCTCTCGCATTATTATGCCTTTATCAGAGAACATAGATGTAATCTCATTTATTTACCTTGTATCACATAATATCTCTATTTTAATTGCCTACATTGACGTATTGGCCTATGGCGTCATCCGTCGATCTCGCTCTCTCACACACTTTGTCTCACTCCCTCTCTCTCACTCTCTGACACTCTCTCTCTCACACACACACTCTCTCTCTCTCTCTCTTCTTCTTCCTCTTCTTCTTCTTCTACTTCTTCTTCTTATTCTTCTTTTTTAGGGTTGTGTGGCAGAGAGGACCAGGAGTCCTAACTCCGCCGTAGTAAAGGAAAATAATCAATCAATCTCTCTCTCTCAATTCCACAGTCTTCCGCTTCTTTCCTCTTCTTCAGCCTTCCTTTCTATTTCATAACTTTTCAGGTCACCTCAAATTCTTTCTCATTCTCTTTCTCTCCATTCAATTTCAAAAATCAACATTCCATCTCATTCCAACTCATTCCCTCTCTTTCTAGCATCATCTACCGATCCCCTTCGCCCTCTCTCATAGCTTTATTGCAATCTACATTTCCCCAGGGAAAGAGACGGCGAAACATTTTCGAGAAATGACGGTTGCTCTGCTCAATCACCACATTTCAATTTATTTTTAGTGGTTTCACTCTTTTGTTGAATTGCGTGTTGGTTCTAGCAATTATTTCTCCATTTAACAAGTGACTGATTAATCAAGTGAGTCATTAGTACTGTACTATTAGCCCGATTGAATATGAAACTTCCCTACTCCATGAATTTTGTCTCCCAGAAAGATCTGGAATCAAGATATTATCAATCCAATAAATTTACATTCATTAATTAAAATTCCATTAGAATGTTGATATACCATCAGAAAAAATCTGGTGTGGCGCACTCACACAACTTTTCTTGCCGTTATGAAAAATTGATCAACTGACAATAGTGTTCCCGCGCATCTAAATTAGTCTACTATTCGAAGATCTAAGCCAGCTGGTGACAGGACAATAACGGTGCAGACACATGAAGTCTGCTATCTGTTCATACTCAATGATTTAATAGAATCAACACTTGCCATCAGTTTGCAAATTGAATAATCTTATTTTCTCGAACTTCGAGCTTATTTCCAATTCTAGGTGAAAATGTTACTGGACATTAATTGTAGAGATTTTCATTCTCAATCTTTTCCACTTGGAATTTTTTGTTTAAATTGTATTGAAGCCTTATAATTGGGAATCTAAAATCAAACTTTGCATAGATGGGGTGGAGCTCCTGAAATTTTTACAGATATGGGACTAGTGGCAGTTGATAGAGCTTATTAGTGACTTTTTTAGGTATAAATTTGATCAAAATCGTTGGAGTCGTTTTTGAGAAAATCCCGAAAAACCCTTTTTTTGACAACATTTTTGCCATTTCAGCCGCCATCTTGAATTGCATTTGATCGAAATTGTTCGTGTAGGATCCTTATAGGGAAGGGACCTTAGGTTCCAAATTTCAAGTCATTCCGTTGATTAAGAGATGAGATAGCGTGTACACACACAAACACACACACACACACACACACACACACACACACACACCACACACACAAAAAAAAACCACTTTTTTGGACTCAGGGGACCTTGAAACGTATAGAAATATGGGAATTGGGGTACCTTAATTTTTTTCGGAAATCAATACTTTCCTCACCTATGGTAATAGGGCAAGGAAAGTAAAATACTGATTGAATGAATGAAATGTAATCGATATGTATAAAAATGAATGTCTGTGTGTTAGTTTGTTTGTTTGTTCCCTATAGACTCAAAAACTACTTGACAGAACGGCATGAAACTTTGGGAATATGTTGTTTGAATATTGGGGATGGTTTCTGACCATAAATTTTAATAGGGTGGCTGATAATAATTATACATAAATTCATTTTATAGAGCTATGTTTTCGAAATAGTTGGCAGAGCGGCTAACGTCAATACCTACTATTACTTCAGGCCCCACAACTAATTAATGACGTCCTAACATGTAGATTGATTCTTCTTAGATCATAGTAGTTTCTACTAGCTTATCAATGTAACTTTTGTTACTGTATAAATTTTTTATTGGATGGAATACTATCTAAATTTCAGATTGAAGACACTTGTATTTTATCAAATAGAAGTTTTATTGAAATAAGAACACTTTATTCCACAAATGCAATAATTTATCCATACTTTCAGCTTGATAGACATAGGCCTACTCGATTCAGTGATAGAGCTATTGATAAATTCATTTCAACCAAAAATACTTAATAAAAGCCTGTATCAGAATCGGAGGAGAGGAAAATCAAAGATAACCAAATTTGATGTAACTCTTTTTTAGAAAAGAGGCTCCTACAAACTTGATCACAATAAATCTGTGGTATCAGTCCCATCAGGAGACTGTTTTTCAGTTAGGTAAAACCTTTAATATTATGATGTTATGGACAGTTCCAACACTTTTTAATTTATCAGTTCAACATTTCTCTTACACACTTTATTTACACTGTTCTTCCACACTCTAATTACACTGTTATTTCACATTTTATTTACACTGTTCTTTCACACCTTAATTAAATTTTGCACTCACACTTTATTTACACTGTTCTTCTACACTTCATGTAAACCGTTGTTTTGTAGAATTGAAGTCTGTTCTTTCTCCTTATCGCTCGTATCCATTTTCGTTTCTTTTATTTATTATTATTATTATTATTATTATTATTATTATTATTATTATTATTATTCTGTTTCAAAGTTTCCTCTTTCGAGAGAAAAATACCGTACGGATCGAAACTTTTGGAGTCTTGTTATAATTCGGCTTAAGTGCACGTCCAGTGCCAACATACCTGTCATCAAATTTTGGTTGGGATCGATTTTACAAAATTAAAAAAAATTGGGACACAAAAATTAAACGGCGCTCACTATTGTTTTTAAAATAATCTAAGTTCAAAGTAGCAGAACTTCACATGCATTTAACCTAAAAGTAGCTAAGGTTAGGAAAAGCTGTAGGTTAGTAAAAGCTTTAGGTTAGGAAAAGCTTTATGTTAGGAAAAGCTTTGGGTTAGGAAAACTCAGATTAGGAATATCATAATTTGATGATTTCAATATAATTAAAATGGCTGCTACTTATAGGTTAATGCATGTAAAATTGTGTTTAATTTTTGTGATTTTGTGCTCAAAATAACATACTAATTCGATCCCAACCAAAAATTTGATAATAGGTATGTTGGCACTGGACGTGCACTTACACCTATAATTCCCGCAACAATCAGATACACAACAGTATCCCTTGATTTAAAACCCCAAATTCATTATTACTTTTCAAAAACGAATATTAGAAGAATTATAAACAAACCATATTTATTGAAATGGAAGACCGTGAAAATTGAATTTGTAATTCTAATTCTGTTGATTACCGTATCAGATGTAATAACAAGCATCAGCGCTCTTATTCCGCTTGCTTACCGCCAGTAGATCATGGATCTACATGTGATGACGTAATAGTTTATTAGAGATCAATTGTGGGGCCTGAAGTAATAGTAGGTATTGCTAACGTAGAACGAGAAGTTGGTCATGATTCAAGATTATGTTGTGACTGAGCATCTAAACCAGCTGTAATAAGCACGTCACTCTGTGATAAAATTGTTTACTGGTATTAAAACGGTCGTTTTGAGCACTTATGAGGAAGTCCGTATTGAGATGTGAATGAAAATATAGATTGTCAGATAAATTTTATGATTCACCAAATAAAGTCAAGTGTGACATGAGATACATTGAATTTTTGTCGTAACAAAGTTTGCCGGGTAAGCTAGTAGATTATAACAGCAGGTTCCATTAGAATTTGATTGTTTTGAGCACAGGTTTATCACACTCCCATTATTAGATTTAACTGGATTCGAGTTGTTTTATGTAAGTGCCAGAACCAGTAACAACAAATACTAATGAGTTATCAATCAGGTCAGTTCCAATAATTGAATATTCAGAGAAGCTCAAGATGTTTTCTTAAATAGATGTTCTTTATTAATCCATCAATTTCAGAAATATTTGTTATTGTTATTGATATCTTGTTATGCATTGTGAAATGTACATTTTAATGTTAAAGTGGAAAGTCTTTTTAGGATTATTATTGGAGTTATAACTCATAAAAGTATATTTTATCATAAACATGAGAACCGCAAGACTTTATGTATTATTAAGTAGTGCTTGATCAATGCAGATGACTCAATTGATATTCTAAGATTTTTAAGAGGTTTTGTTTTATTCATTATTCTTCTCTCTTTTGTTTCTGTATTCTCATTTAGATTACTGATGAATTAATGAAATTGACTGTATTAATTCATTTATTTTTTTTGTAGAGTACAAAGTAAGAGGTGACTCTATTTAAATTTCAAAGTTTTGGAGTCTTGTTATAATTCGGCTTAAGTGCACGTCCAGTGCCAACATACCTGTCATCAAATTTTGGTTGGGATCGATTTTACAAAATTAAAAAAAATTGGGACACAAAAATTAAACGGCGCTCACTATTGTTTTTAAAATAATCTAAGTTCAAGTAGCAGAACTTCACATGCATTTAACCTAAAAGTAGCTAAGGTTAGGAAAAGCTGTAGGTTAGTAAAAGCTTTAGGTTAGGAAAAGCTTTATGTTAGGAAAAGCTTTGGGTTAGGAAAACTCAGATTAGGAATATCATAATTTGATGATTTCAATATAATTAAAATGGCTGCTACTTATAGGTTAAATGCATGTAAAATTGTGTTTAATTTTTGTGATTTTGTGCTCAAAATAACATACTAATTCGATCCCAACCAAAAATTTGATAATAGGTATGTTGGCACTGGACGTGCACTTACACCTATAATTCCCGCAACAATCAGATACACAACAGTATCCCTTGATTTAAAACCCCAAATTCATTGTTACTTTTCACAAACGAATATTAGAAGAATTATAAACAAACCATATTCATTGAAATGGAAGACCGTGAAAATTGAATTTGTAATTCTAATTTTGTTGATTACCGTATCAGATGTAATAACAAGCATCAGCGCTCTTATTCCGCTTGCTTACCGCCAGTAGATCATGGATCTACATGTGATGACGTAATAGTTTATAAGAGATCAGTTGTGGGGCCTGAAGTAATAGTAGGTATTGCTAACGTAGAACGAGAAGTTGGTCATGATTCAAGATCATGTTGTGACTGAGCATCTAAACCAGCTGTAATAAGCACGTCACTCTGTGATAAAATTGTTTACTAGTATTAAAACGGTCGTTTTGAGCACTTATGAGGAAGTCCGTATTGAGATGTGAATGAAAATATTGATTGTCAGATAAATTTTATGATTCACCAAATAAAGTCAAGAGTGTGACATGAGATACATTGAATTTTTGGCGTAACAAAGTTTGCCGGGTAAGCTAGTAGATTATAACAGCCGGTTCTAACAGAATTTGATTGTTTTGAGCACAGGTTTATCACACTCCCATTATTAGATTTAACTGGATTCGAGTTGTTTTATGTAAGTGCAAGAACCAGTAACAACATATACTAATGAGTTACCAATCAGGTCAGTTCCAATAATTGAATATTCAGAGAAGCTCAAGATGTTTCCTTAAATAGATGTTCTTTATTAATCCATCAATTTCAAAAATATTTACGTAAGGAAGCTAAATGATTAGATTGCACGCATATTTTAATGAAAATATTGCTATCTTGCTCCATACTACGCTACTGATAATCTATTCATAATAATCCAACAATTAAAAAATCTAACAAAATTAAGCAATATATTGAGATTAAAAACATATTTTATATCTAAAACTCCCTTCTCGTAGTTCTGATGATGCCACTGAACTATAAAGTCAACGTAGATTCACTTCAAACTCCCAGCATTTGTGTGATGGGAAGCTTTATAATATTTATTTTCTTGGGAATTGTGATAGTCTGTACAAAATCCTAAAATACAGTCTCGAATAAATCTAACATAATAGGCATCTGATCTTTTGAATCATTATAAAATCATAGACTAACTAAACAGGTTAGATCTGTGATAGGAGCTTCTGATTATCTTGCCGATAAATTATCTTAATTATTCTAAACATTATGACTCTAAAGTAAATCCTACTCCATAAATAATATCGGGGCACCAAGCTTCGCTCGTTATTCATTTATTGATAAACAGAACACAATTCTTTAAAATGATTGGGGAAGGACAAACAGGTACAGCCCAAAACTAGTTCTTCCCCGAATTTTGATTTATATACAATAAATATTCCAAAAAGTGGGTTATGATCCATACACTTGGATTCAGGTCAAATTTTCAGTTCAAACATTTGAAAACAGAAAAGCTCTAATTCAGATTGCTCACGAACCAAATTGAATAACAAGATAACACTCAATAATCACTCAAAACTGTAAAATAATGATTAACTTTGAAAATTATGATATACTCTTATTTAGTTAGAATAATATACCATGTCATGTCAACAAATCAGATTATTTTGATCAAATCGGTTAAAATTTCTAGATTAATATTTCTCGTGAATAAGCTGATAAATTGTAAATAGTTGAACAGCTGAACATAATCCTGTCTATCTTCTATTTAGGCACTCACATCTTCTGTTATCGACAGACGACGGAATTATCATCTGTTTTTCCAATGATGAATAATTATCATTCTTTTAATGTCCTTCAGCGAATTTTCTCAGGGATGAGACCTAGTGCAATCAAATTTTTATATCATAAAGCTACTATGTTCCAAATTTCGTGAAAATCTTTAGAGCCGTTTTCGAGATCCGTTGTACATGCATAACCAGATAACCATATAACCATATACAGAAATTGCTCGCTTAATATAATAGGATATCTGATTGAGTTCCAGATGACGAAATTATCATCTGTTTTTCCAATGATGAATAATAATTATCCTTTATATGTCCTTCAGCGAGTTTTCCCAGGGTTGAGACCTAGTGCAATGGAATTTTTATATCATAAAGCTACTATGTTCCAAATTTCGTGAAAATCTTTAGAGCTATTTTCGAGATCCGGTCACATACAGATAAACATCTAAACATATGAACAGAAATTGCTCGTTCAATAGTAAGAGATAGACCAACTAAACAGGTTAGATCTGTGATAGAAGGTTCCGATTATCTTGCCGATAAATTATCCTAATATTATTCTGAACATCATGCCTTTAAGGGCCGTTTGCACTGTAACAGTTTGAACTAAATTTCATTGTAAACTGGGTAGATCCGTATCAAGTCTAGTTTGTTATAATGTGTTCCAGTTTGAGTTCAAACCACCAGCTGATTAGATCGAGTTCAAGCTTTGACTGTGCAAACGGCCCTTAAAGTTAATCCTACTTTATAAATATGTGATTGAGTTTTGAATCTGTATAAATAGGCTTCCGATTATCTTGTCGAACCATGAATACTCCAGTTATAATTTTCTCAGATACTATAAATAGCTGCAACAGTGTTAGCCTAGCATGCTGCAAACATGAGTTCCTTCCGAAAATTGGCTGGGAAATTGGTGTGATGTGTGGGAGTTAGAGAGAGTGAAGAGGAGTGTGTGAGAGAGTAGAGCGCATGTAAAGCTGATGATCGACCATCTCAGTTAACATAGCTGCAATTACGTTGGCTTGATTGAGTTGTTCCGTCTCCTACGTAGGCTATATGGCTCCAACAAGAAACATGGCGTGAGTTCCCAAATAGGCTTCTGTCGATCAAGTTCACGCATCACGATGAGTTGTCGCTTGCAGCGAATGAATTCATGAATCATCCTTGAATTAGATTGAATTATCGATGGCTGAGTGACGATACATTATCATTAGTGGAGATAGAGTGAAGATACATGAGTTAAGGTCATGGAAAAAAGATGAAGGGCTGGTTTCCGAGCTCGGGATTTAGCTAAGTTTTAGACTTGAACAGCTGGAGTCAGAAAATTGGCTTTCCAAAACGGGGCGTAGTCGCAGTCCACATTTAAATTAAAATATCGGGGGACCGAGCTTTGCTCTGGAGTGTAGAAGCATAGAAAATTTGTAACGAAAGATTGAATTTATAGTTTATATTTATTTATTCATTTTCTCAGTCGTACAATTATTTTTTCCTCCACCTACTGTCTAAAGTACTTACTTTACTCCCTGAAACATAATACTAAAGTGTCACTTTTTCGCTCTCGGTAGTAAAAAACAGAAAAACTCCCTAGGGAGGAAAAGTGACTCCATTTAAATAACATGGGAAGCATCTCTATTTCAAAAACTCACATTGTAATAGGTTAGAAGGTCTAAGCTCAGATGAGAAAGCGTTTTAGATTTTAGGTTATGTTGTTAGGAAACATTGTCACCAATACGTAAGTTATTAAAATGATTTTATTTGCAGTTCCTATAAAAAAAATGTAGATGGAGGAAAAATGTTGTGTACATCACGAGTGAAAAATACTTTTTCTCCCTCAGGAAAATTGTTGCCCTCGGCTTTGCCTCGGGCTTCAAACTTTTTCCCACAGGGAGAAAAAGTCGTACTTTTCACTCTAGATATACAAATAACTATTACAGTTATATGAGGAGGCACAACAAGCTTATGCCCAAAACTGTCTCTTTTCAAATGTACACTACAGTCCAAATCAAAATCCAGGTTAAGCTACTATCACTCATCAAAATAGCAATTTATTCACACTTCAAAAAACAAACAATCATCGAATATTTGTTAATATAATATGTACTATTCTACACTAACAGCATCTAGTTACTATTTTGGACTTTCTGAAGTGAACATGTTTTCTAAAAAGAAGAGAAATAAACGAAAACATGTTTTTCTTGCTGAATTTTTCTTCTCGTGAGATCAGCTGGATGACCCCACACACATGCACTCGTTCACTCTCTTCTATCACGGTATCGACAGACGACAAAATTCCCAGCTGTTTTTCAAAGGACGTATTCATCCTCTCAATGTCCTTCAGCGAGTTATCCAAGGGTTGAGACCTAGTGCAATCGAATCTTCATATCATAAACCTACTTTCATGAGAATCGATAGAGACGTTTTCGAGATCCATCGAACATAAAATTTATGTTAATATATACCCATATAACCAGATAACCAGATTATAAATATATATAATATTATACAGAAATTGCTCGCTCAATATAATAGGATTGCGAAAAACTAGAAAATTGAACACAGAATAGAATTAAGAGGAAACAGTGCAAAGTTTCACTTATTTTGAATATTATTTAGGAATGTTCAATTTCGTCAAGGAAAAACGTTTTCAATAATTATTATTATAGAAATGATAATATATAGATTATCATGAAAACTGTGACTACGCCCCGTTTTGGAAAGTCAATTTTCTGACTCCAGCTGTTTAAAGTCTAGAACTTAGCTGAATCCCGAGCTCGGAAACCAGCCCTATATCCCTATGGTGAGACTTGAGATGTATGTACTCGTATCATCATGTAAAACTGTCAGCATCAGTTAAATAGAAAGCATTAATGCTATTCATGAGGATTACTGTCAATATCTCAAATATAAATAAATAATAAATAAATAAATAGAATAAATAAATAATATCGAAAGCCCCATGGTGAAATTCACGTTAAACTGCCACCATCATTTGAATGAGAATCGTCGATGCTATTATGAAGGCAGCTGACAGGCATCTGAAGTGGGGAATACATCATATTGCGGGCCACAGATTGTGAAAGCCAATTAAAATTTCAAATTCGATCAGTTGCAATCAGTCGCGGGCGGATTAGTGCAGAGTATGACAGGGTGTCTGCCAATCATAACAACGTAGTAACAACGTCTAAATTGCTTGTTGCAATTGGGAACCGAACAATATGTGTGTGTGTTGTGTGTGTGTGTGTGTGTGTGTTGTGGTGTGTGTGTGTGTGTGTGTGTGTGTGTGTGTGTGTGTGTGTGTGTGTGTGTGTGTGTGTGGTGTGTGTGTGTGTGTGTGTGTGGTGTGTGTGTGTGTGTGGTGTGTGTGTGTGTGTGTGTGTGTGTGTGTGTGTGTGGTGTGTGTGTGTGTGTGAGTGTGTTGGTTTTCGTGTATATGTGAATGTGTATGAGTGTGAGTGCATGTGCCAATTATCTTCAGATTTCGATGGAAATGGTGCTTTTGGGAGTGTTAAGTCGTGATGTTTTGCTAGGTATAACAGACATCTTGGGTATTTGCGTGAAATCTTGTTCAATCTTGTTCTTGTACTTCGATCTATATAATTATATAAAAGCGAAATGGCACTCACTCACTGACTGACTCACTCACTCACTCACTCGCAAAACTAAAAATCTACCGGACCAAAAACGTTCAAATTTAGTAGGTATGTTCAGTTGGCCCTTCAGAGGCGCACTAAGAAATCTTTTGGCAATATTTCAACTCTAAGGGTGGTTTTTAAGGGTTTAAAGTTCGTCTTTTAGCATATATATTCTTCTTCTTATTCTCTTAATTATAATTGGAAAATGTTCATACCATATGTTAATATAGAACTATAATCTAGAGAGAGTACCTCTTCGAAACAGTTGTTAACTGGTAACTAAATTAATAATTTTGTCAGGTTGGCAGTAAGTTGAGTTGACTTGGTTAGGTTGGCACCAAGTTGAAGATTGAAATGCATTCATCGCGGAAAAATTGATTGGGCACTGCTACTTCAATCGGAGCTATTCCTGGGAATATTATATTACTAGCCGTTAGGCTCGCTTCGCTCGCCATATCCGTTTAGCCAGGCGTTTAGTCTGGACCCCTGACTGGATCGTCCTAACATATGCTTGATAAAAATGCTCAAATGGAAAATGCAGGCGAGCGAAGCGAGCCTGCTGATCTCATTCTTGGACGAACCAGTCGGGGTTCCAGGGGGCGGAGGTCCCTGGCTAGACGGATACGGCGAGCGAAGCGAGCCTGACGGCTAGTCCTTAATATGGGAGAGTATTAGTTTTCACTTTTTGTGTAGTTGAGAAGTTGATATTGTGGTAATTATTCATATTGAATGAAAAAGACGTAGAAATTGTCAAAAACCACAGATTTATTGACACTTAGAAAGACCGGTTTCGGTTATTACACCATTGTCAATCTCTGATAAACTGAGATAAACTGTTTATCAGAGATTGACAATGGTGTAATAGCCGAAGCCGGCCTTTCTAAGTATCAATTGATCTGTGGTTTTTTGACAATTTCTTAGTCTTTTTCATTCAGTATCAGTTTTATTATATTGGCTATAGCTAAATAGAGTTATTTGTGAGAGGTGATAACTACAAGACTTTACCTATTTGGGACTATGTGTAACCTTATCTGAATTTGGGAAAGAAATAGCACAGGGTTACCTTATTTCTATCCCTATCAATTTTGATGATGTACTTATTGTATCAATCAATTAGAAGCATTCCTGACCGCCAATGAGGAGGTAATAGGTTCGATTCCCGGGCTGACAAATAATTTTTGAATAGTAGCGCTCATCGAATTTCCATCTACCTGTTTACCCTGTTGTCAATATCTGCAGTAGCAGAAGTCTCCGGGGTGAATTACAGCATTTGATTTGGATTTTCTTTTAATAATAATAATTGAAAAATTAAAGAGCATGTTAGCCATTTTGTTATTGTTACCGAGAAGCTTGAATAGCAAGGGAAACTATTTTCGAGGGAGAATCATCATGGAATAATTTTGAGAGAAGACTGATTGATTGATCTATTGATTCAATAGCTTGATTAGATAGAAGCTAGCATTTTTTGAACAAATGCTAAGATTCGAGTCAGTTGTTGAATCTCATTTGTATGGTTTAGCACAAGGAATCTAGAATACATTGTAGGTGGTCTTATCTCTTCCAGCTCTACAACGTTGCCAGATAGTTTTTAAAAATCAAGTAATTCAACAAAGTATTTGATATCCGTTATGAAAATTCATCATTCAATCATTGAGAAATGGATTTTCATGACGAAAAAAATATAATTGATTATTTCGAACAAGAGTAAGCTATACCAGTATCACCTATATTTTATAGAAGACAGTAGCAAAGGTAGAGAGAGAATCGGCAACGCTGTATATTTCTCCACTCCATTATAACATGTTCCTCACTATGACGATAGTCCAAATTTATTAATTAGATTTTTTTAATTAAAATATGTTATTTCAGGAAGAAATTATCTCAACACTACTCCCAAGTCTATGATTATTACCAGTGCTACCTCTGCTAGTTATTTAGCTCATTGATCCCAAACACTTGACCTTAATCCCCCGCCATGTTCACATCCCAAGTCACCGAATTTACAACCCTATCAAGCCGATTTCCATAATTGGAGCCAGGGTTGCAGATCCTGAGAGGCCGTTACCAGCATCAACTTGCAAATTTAGAACTGTAGTAGGCTCCGGAAGTCACTTGAATCCAGCAATGCTTTTTGGATGACAGCCAAATGGATTCACTCTCGTGCTTTCAATTGGTCAGGAGAGGCATAATTTTAACCGAATTAGTCCTCTCGACCATGCTAATGCTTCTAGGCCTCTGTGCTAAATAGATTCCGAGTCTATTCTACAAGGAGACTTCAATATTATTAAACATGTTTCAAGTTTCAATAATCCCTGGGGTCTGTGATTTTGTTTTTTAGTTTCAAGCTAAGTTACAAGTTCAAGCTAGGTTACTGGTTATGATTCTTGAGCTTCTTTCAACCAAATTACAGTACTCCTGTCGACTAAGCTGATGCTTCTAGGCCTCTCCAATTGTGTAAAATCTATTTCTATTTATAAAGTTTGTTCCAAACTATCTTATTGCCACTTTTTCTTCTTTCTTATTAATTTAGTTTATGTTTGTGTGAACAATTGATTTTCAATGAGGCTTGTTTTGGCATAAATCTCTAAGCCTCAATATGTTGTAATTTTTCTATTGATGTGAATAAATAAAAAAATCACTAGTCTATTTTACAAGGATTCTTCAATTATTGAACATGTTCCAATAATCTTCGGGACTGTGATTCCGTTTTTGAGTTTCAAGCTACTTGGTTTGGTTTTTGATCTTCTTTCAACCAAATTACTCCTCTCGACCATGTTAATTAAATACTTTGCTACGCTTGTGTGAAATATATTCCGAGACTATTTGACAAGGGGGCTTCAATATTATTAAACATGTTTCAAGTTACAATAATCTCTGGGGTCTGTGATTTTATTTTCGAGTTTCAAGCTTCTGGATTTGGTTTTTGAGCTTCTTTCAACCGGATTACAAGTCTCGGCCATGCAATTGAATAAAATGATACACTGATATGCAGGAATTCAGCTCAAGGTTCAATTTATAGAGACAATAGCTTGAAATATAGAGTATCAGTTTCATAGCTTGATTTTCCAGATACAATGATATATTCTCTACAGATTGATAAAACAATATAAAAAACTGGTAGTATTCTTTATTTTTTGAAAACTTTGAAATAGTTGAACAACTAGTTTCGACACTAACTTAGGTCATTCTCAATATGGAAATGAACTAACCCATTTTCAAGTTGAAATCTTGAAATGACCTGGTTAGTGTCGAAACTAGTTGTTGAACTATTTTAAAGTTTTCAAAAAATAAAGGGTGAAAGATTTTTATATTGCTTTTATTAATTTGTTTAAAAGTAGCCCATGTGAGTGAAGTGTTTTTATTCTCTACAGAATATCATGATGAATAATCTGAGTTATAACATGGGTTAGTTTGCCTCTAGCTAGTGTATCTAATAATTCATTGCAATCAGGCTCTATTTTGGAAATGTATCATGTAAGAACTATGCATCCTTTACATATTACATCAAACGGAAATTATGTATCACAAACTGTATCCATTCATAAACCATGTATTGATCAAAATCTAATAATATATTCTGTGTATAAATTTATTGCAACAAGGGAGCTGTATCACAAGTATTTATTACAATCACGGAGTATCTCGTGTATTAATTTATTGTATCCAGGGAGAGTCTACAGAGTATTCAGGGAACATTTTGAGTATTTATCTCGGCTACCATTTTTACAAAATCTCCTGCATTCAAGCTGGGACTAGCTGGGTTAGGATACACATACCCCGTATGAAAAGATAGGATCTGCAGGATTTA
The DNA here is from genome assembly GCF_014356525.2 of Nilaparvata lugens. NCBI lineage: Eukaryota > Metazoa > Arthropoda > Insecta > Hemiptera > Delphacidae > Nilaparvata > Nilaparvata lugens. Next base: position 35,327,458 of record NC_052514.1, on the reverse strand, counting down.
TTAATACATACGCGTAATCTACGTTAGTGTAGCCGCACACTTATATACATTTTCTACGTATGTGTAACCGCAGCCTTATATTATCTACGTTTGTGTAGCACAGCCTTGTGGATCTAAATCCGGAGCTCATTGTGATTTAGTGACCCCTGAGGGGTATTCTAACACCCTGCGATTACCGTAAATTCGCTTAAATTTTTTAAACTTTGTTCCACTGCTCTGAATACGTTTATGTGCTGTGTATTTTCCGGCGGAGGGAATTTTTACAGGCAGGTTTCCGTTGTATTCTTTGGAGTTTATGATGCTTTTTGGTAGAAAACCCCTAAGAGATGTGAATTTTTCTAGTTTTTCAATTGTAGTGTGTGTGATTTTGAAAGTTTATGCTTGGTCTATGTTATACATTAGTTTATTCAGTGTGTTCAACAACAAAAACTTTCATGTTTTCGTAGGGAAAAATCCGTTTAGTGAGATCCAAATTACTAGTTTAGTTCTGTAAACAGTAGACCTCACGCAGTATTCTCATCCACAAGTACCTGATTGAAACTATAGACCTTATGAAAATACAGCAATAGACTGGCTTCTCCACACATCTGTGTAATCACTTGTCAGCTGATTTATGATGAATAATTCTATAGTCTGATTTTTTACTCCAATATTGGCGTATGGAGGCGGCTCCTTTTTCCTTTTATATTATCCTTGAAATGCAAAATTTTTAAAAACCTTGTATATACTTCGACGCGCAACTAAAAGAGGAACATACTTGCCAAATTCCAGCAATATTCCAAAATTCCTTGAATTACAGCAATAGACTGGCTTCTCCACACATCTGTGTAATCACTTGTCAGCTGATTTATGATGAATAATTCTATAGTCTGATTTTTACTCTAATATTGGCGTATGGAGGCGGCTCCTTTTTCCTTTTATATTATCCTTAAAATGCAAAATTTTAAAAACCCTTGTATATACTTCGACGCGCAACTAAAAGAGGAACATACTTGACAAATTCCATGAAAATATATTACCGCGTTTCGCTGTAAATGTGCAACATATAAACATTTTAAACATTAAGAGAAATGCCAAACCGTCGACTTGAATCTTAGACCTCACTTCGTTCGGTTAATAATGGCAGTATTTGAATTAACATTGGTGCTGCTATCCTGTCAACAAAGCAAATAGCGCTATCCTTTTCTAGCTTCGCACCATTTCCAGATCGGTTTGAAATTTTGATCCTTGAGGTGTCCTTATGCGCGCCTCTCCTCTAGGAAATACTAAAATGAAGTGCATCTAACGGGTAATTCTAATAGAACATAATCTCATGAACTTATAAATCATTGTGCGAAATATCAACGTGACGACAATTTAATTGGTGATGATTGTTGAAGCTAAAAATTAGGTGTTTTTCACAATACAAGGAACATTGTTGTCAGGTGTTCCTAGAAATCTATATGGGATAGAGGGCACTACCTGATCTCATATTGTAGAGCACAAGAATACGCCCAGAGGGATTTTGAATCATACATCTAAATGGTACCAATCGGAAGATATTGTCATAGATGAAGGATAATCATAGGTATTGTGCTTAATCATAATCTATATTGCTTAATCTATAATGTGCTTAAACACCATAATCTATATCTCTTGTCTCTGATATTGTTTACTAAAAAACTAAAATTTATCAAAATTGATTTTTTCTTTAAGGGCCGGTTTCCGAGCTCGGGACTTAGCTAAGTTCTAGACTTTAACTGGCTTTAAACTCTGGAGTCAGAAAATTGGCTTTCCGAGTCAGAGCGTTAACATAGTCGAGGACTTAAATAGACTCTGGAGTTTAAAGATCACGTTAGACCCTGGAGTTTATAATTTCGCTTTCTGAGTGAAGGGGCTTGAATCAGATTCTCGCCTCTTTCCGAGTCGAGGATTTATTAAAAATCGTTGAGTCCAGAACTGAAAACAGCGTAATTTTGAACCCTCGACTGATGTAGGGCTTAAATTTAAGTTCTAGCCTTAACTGAGCAAACACAATTCAGTTATTGTTTTGGAGTAGATGAAAAGCCGAATAGATGTCATAGGATACCTAAATTATTTGGTTTAGTCCATCTAAATTCATAATTTATAGTTTGCAAGTTTGCAAATCTAACCTTATTTTACGAATGTGACATAACCTAAAAGTGTTCAAAAAAATAATACAGGATTGGCTTGGAATTTATATTCCAATCTGAATGTTATTAATCAATGTCATATTCAACATATAACAATAATATATTATTATTCCAGTTTTTTTTTCAAAACAAATACGTTTTCAAACTCAATAGCCTAATGTAATTTTTATTCCAAAATCACTGGTTAGGATCAATGATCAATAATAGCGTATAGTAAAATAAAATGTTTATTCATTCATCTTTCAAAAGGTTAGGTTTTGCTTTGAATATTTTACAAAATAGTTTAGAGAGCATGCTCATTTGAATTATCCCGCTGCAATCAGCTGTTTTCGTTTTGCTATAATGCCAACAATATAACAGCAAAATATTGTGAGTTCTCCTCATGTTTACTACATTGGAGTCCTGGACTCAAATAAGTCGAAGACTCAATAGACCCCGGAGCTTAGAAGATAAAATCGTGACTCAGAAAGTCGATTTAGACCAAAGAGCTTATTTCAGTCCTGGAATTTGTAAGTCCAAAACCTATATAGATCCCGTGCTCGGAAACCGCCCCTGAATTTCACTTATTTTTGAAAAATTATAATTCAGTACCCATTATAGATACAGAGTTCCGAATGATTTCATTTCATTCAGAATTTTTTAATCTAAAAAAGGCGTGAGGAAAATTTTCCGTCCGATTAACGGATTTGGCGGAAATAGCTGAAAACTGGAAAATGAACCGAAAATACGAGGTTTTTGGACCACTCTGTATCTAGCACAAGAAAATTTGGCATGGAGGAATTGGTTCTGGACTTCTCTCATGTATCCATATGATATAATTATAAAAAATTCAGAACTACAATATATTGCAAACACATCCCCTTTTTATGTGTATATTATTGTCTGGACTACAGAAGCTGTAGTTGTAAACCATATCAATATAAGTAAAATAGGTTAGATTTTTGAAGTTCTTGTTATAAAGTTGGGTAACGATTAGAAATTACTCTCTACATCAAAAATTCAATACTCACATAGCTTCCTGATCCATTAACGAGCCACTAGATACCGGAAATATTCGTTGAAACTGCAAAATTGACGAGCGCGACGACATAGAGCCCCGTTCCACTTGAAATTCGCGTCGCGACTGATTGAAAACAAAGGCAGAGATGACCGTCCAGTTTTGACAAGTTATGACAGGCGACGTGCCTACCTGCCGGCCGGTAGGAGCTCCATGGCTGACGCGTGTCGTTCACCGGTTTCCATGGTAACGGCGCTTGGCGGCACATTTGAAAATTTCAAAATTACTGCTGACTTAGTTTCTACACCTGTAGAGAGCTATATTGTTGAATGATGATTTGAATGCGGAATAAGAAGAAGATGGAGAGGAAGAAGAAGAAGAAGAAGAAGAAGAAGAAGAAGAAGAAGAAGAAGAAGAAGAAGAAGAAGAAGGAGAAGGTAATGATGATGAAGCATAAGAAGAAGGGGTTGAAGAGAAAATTTGAAGAAAAAACTGAGAGATGAATGTATTAAACTGGATGGAAAACTTTCTGAATGACATGAAAAGGATAAATCTATCCTCCCAGGAACAGCTGTTTCAAGACTGCAATTTCCTCATCTGCTGTACCACTAATTAAAGTAAGATGTGATTGACCGAGCGAAGTGAAGTCTAAGATTCAAGTCGACGGTTTTGCATTTCTCTTTTACTTTTATATATTTTCATGTTCCGCATTTACGGCGAAACGCGGCAATATATTTCCATGAAATTAAACATGAGTGCAGGCGGCGGAGATGCGATTACTCCGTAGAACCAAGGGCTGCGATAGAAGGGACCACATCAGAAACAATGATATCCGAGCAGAGCTAGGAATTTACAGCTTGTTGGAAAAAATCACTCAATACCGGAAGCAGTGGAAAGACCATGTGGAGAGAATGCCGGCAGAAAGGCTTCCACTACAGATATTGAATTATAAACCGGCAGGGAAAAGATCTATTGGTAGGCCACGGAAGAGATGGCAATAAATACACTACTTGTATATATTATAGCGTAATTTTGTAATAATTGAAATATAGATACTAATAAGCTGTTTGTAAGTCGGAACAGGCATTAACCTAATCCTTGTACGTAAGATGATGATGATGATTAAACATGCTCTTTAAATTGCGCGTCGACGTACAAGGTTTTTTGAAATTTTGAATTTTAAGGATAATACAAGAGGAAAAGGAACCTCTTTATTTCGAACGCCAATATCACTGTAGAAATCAGACTATAGAATTATTCATCGTAAATCAGCTGTCGAGTGGGCTATTAATAATTTCAATAGATGAGGCATGCAATATTGATAACTCAAAGTATGTTATTATTTTCTCCCGAGGTTTCTGTGTTTTCAACTCGGTAAGCTTTAAATGATACTAGCATAGTAGTTGTTTTCAGCAAATTATTAGCATTCTAATGATGATAATTATAACTAATATTAATAAAACACTTATTGACATGGGCTGCTTTTAAATTAATAAAACAAAATAAATCTTGTGTAAACCGAAACTAGTTGTTCAACTATTTTAACGTTTTTTAAAGAATGAAGGGTGCTACAAGGTTTATTTTGTTTTAGTAATATTAATAATAATTACTGTCGATACAACATTTCAAACAGCCATTAGTTGTTCACACACTGATATCTCGCCGACACGTCAGGACAGGACATAATTCACTCTGATGTAGGCTGTGGTTTTTAACCGCACGATGTCTACTGTTCACAGAACTACTAGTTTTTCCAGCTGTATGTCCCGGCAAGTACAATCTATTTCAATCAGCTGATAACGTGTAAAACGTGACAATATACTCAGCTTAGAAGGAGAAGAAGAAGGAAAAGAAAAAGGAGTAGAAGGCGGAAAAGTAAGGAGAAGGAGAAGTAGGAGAAGAAGGAGAAGAAGGGGAAGAAGGAGAAGAAGGAAAAGAAGAAGAAGAAGGAGAAGGAGAAAAAGAAGAAGAAGAAGAAGAAGAAGAAGAAGAAGAAGAAGAAGAAGAAAAAGAAGAGAAGAAGAAGAAGAAGAAGAAGAAGAAGAAGAAGGAGAAGAAGGAGAAGAAGAGAAGAAGGAAGAAGAAGAAGAAGAAGAAGAAGAAAAAGAAGAGAAGAAGAGAAGAAGAAGAAGAAGAAGAACAAGAAGAAGAAGAACAAGAAGAGGAACAAGAAGAAGAAGAAGAAGAAGAAGAAGAAGAAGAAGAACAAGAAGAAGGAGGTGCAGAGGAAAAAAGAGAGGCGGAAATAGAAAAAAACCGAAGAAAAAACTTAGAGATGAATGTATTATTTTTTAATAGTCATTAGCCGGTCGGTTGAGACCCCAAAGCTTGCTGAAAAATTGAATAAACATCACGAGTGCAAGAGCTGAAGTTTGTTGGGAGGGTTTTCTGGCCTCATGGATGAATTATTCACCTCTTCACTGTCTTATGCTGCTTTCTGTGCCATCAGAATTATGAACAAAGTACTGCAGCTGTATATTCACTTGAGTGGCTAGGGAAATAATCTCCATTCCATACTGTTATTTCCTTTTCCTCTATTTATACTTTTCCCTTTTTTCCCTCTGCATATTTTTTGTATTCTCGAAAATAACGTTGTGATCTTCAAATGATGAATTCATCAGTTTACGAGATTACTTCTTTCCTTGTACCATTGATCCTTCGTTTCTTTCTCCTCGCAAATTATAATTTGTAGGTATCACAACTTATAAAAGAATACGGTACGTTGATATGCCAATACCACTATAGAATTTTGAAAAGTCTTGATATTGTCGATTAATTGATAGAAAGTAGTGAGGTCTATGTTTTAATTCTGATTTTATTCCGTCTTTCTGTAAGTATGTAACGCATTTTCGGCCAAACGCGTTGATATAATTTTATGAGATTTGGCAGGAATATTCCTTTTCAATTGCGCGTCAATCTATACACAAGTTTTTGGAAAATTTGCATTTTAAGTCAAATATGAAAGGAAAAGGAATTTCCTCCATACTCTGATATCACTATGTATACTAGTAGTTCTGTGAACAGTAGACCTCTCGCAGTTTTCTCATCTGTTGTCACCTGTTCACTAGCTTCTCCAGACATCTGTGTTATGTATTCATTGAATAATCCACTTGTCAGCTGATTGATTATGAATAATTCTATAGTCTTATTGATCCTATCTTCACAGTAGATAATATGTTTAGTGATATCAGAGTATGGAGAAATTTCTTCCCCTGTCATATCATCCTTAAAATGCAAAATTTCAAAAAACCTTGTGTTTACATTGATGCACAGTTGAAAAAGAATATTCCTGTTAAATCTCATAGAATTCTATCAACGCGTTTGGCCGTAATCGCGTTACACACAGACAGACGAAAGAAAATCCGAGTTAAAACATAGACCTCACTGCGTTCGGTCAATTATGGAGAAATCCTTCGACATCTTCTCACATGATTTATTGGTATCATCACTCTATTGATTCATGTAGATTTAGGCTAGGTGCTCACCAGTAAGTCAAGACAAGACAAGACATGATCAGACACTTTTTGTCACAATACTCTCACATTGTCGTTTATGAAGACATGTCTAATTTCAATGACTAATCAGTGTGAGTTGCGTCATAAGCAACAATGTGAAGTATTGTGACTAAACGTGTCTGATCATGTCTTGTCTTGACTAACTGGTGTGCGCCTAGCCATACGCGTTGATCGGGTTTCAATCATCATAACTTATAAATATAACAAACTCATAACTACTGTAATATGTAGTTGCACTATGACTAGGAAAAATTAGTTCAATCCGAATTAAAATTTATAGAAATTATAGTCAACTGAAGGATATTGCCAAGTTGTACCGATATTAAAAATTTTGAAATTTTTTGCAATATGATTCCATAGAATAAATTCCATAGAATACCATGATTACATGAACAACAGAAACGTTGACTACATTAATATGATATAGATGAATTTGGTCGAATTCACCATAATTATTACCGTTCACGATTTGCAAATTGTATAATATGAAAGTATGTCTAGTTAATACAATGCTATTTGCTATTGCACAAACTGATTATGCAGGCAACGTCAATATTAATATAACATTATCATGTAGTGAGAGCTTCCATAGTTTCTATTATGATCTATTTCATGTAAATGAGTTATTCCATGTTCTAATTTGAAGCATGAAAACTGTTACCGTATCCAAATCAAATAATCATCTTCTAAGGTTTTGAGAATCAGAATTGAATAGTTTCATCCAGTGAGTTTCCATAACGTTCCACGTCGAGCTGGTAAACTTATACATTACAAAACCCACCCAAATGAAAGAAGATAAAATGCTTCTCAGTTGAGTTTCCGTTACGATTCAACCAAGAAAACTGCCTAAAAATAATTGTCTACTAAACTTGTGGTTGAGATTTAAAGTTGGATCCTCCCATCCAGTAAGTTTCCGTAACATTTCACGTTGATCAGGCAAGCTTACACATCACAAATCCCACCCAAATAGAGGAAGATGAAGGTTCTTCAGTTGAGTTTCCATTACGTTTCAAGCAAAACTGTCTAGAAATAATTGTCTACTAAACTTGTGATTGAGATTTAAAATTGGATCCTTCCATCCAGTAAGTTTCCATAACGTTTCACGTCGAGCAGACAAACTTACACATTACCAAACCCACCCAAATGAAAGAAGATAAAATGCTCCTTAGTTAAGTTTCCGTTACGATTCAAGCAATAAAACTGTCTAGAAATTATTGTCTACTAAACTTGTGATTGAGATTAGAAATTGGATCCTTCCATCCAGTAAGTTTCCATAACGTTTCACGTCGAGCAGGGAAACTTATACATCACAAATCCACCCAAATGAAAGAAGATGAAGGTTCTCCAGTTGAGTTTCCATTAAGTTTCAAGCAAAACTGTCTAAAAATAATTGTCTACTAAACTTGTCATTGAGATTTAAAATTGGATCCTTCCATACAGTAAGTTTCCGTAACGTTTCACGTTGAGCTGGCAAACTTACACATCACAAATCCACCCAAATGAAAGAAGATTAAGGTTTCCAGTTGAGTTTCCATTACGTTTCAAGCAAGAAAACTGTTCAGAAATAATTGTCTTCTAAACTTGTGAGTGAGATTTAAAATTGGATCCTTCCATACAGTAAGTTTCCGTAACGTTTCACGTCGAGCTGGTAAACTTACACATCACAAATCCACCCAAATGAAAGTAGAACATGTTTTCCAGTTAAGTTTCCATTACGATTGACGTCGGCCAGGAAAGCTTACACGTCTCCAAATGGAAGAAAATACATGATCACCAGTTAAGTTTCCATTACGATTCACGTCAGCCAGGAAAGCTTACACGTCTCCAAATCCACCAGATCCCCGTAAATGGAAGGAGTAAATAGCATATACATTGTGAATACGTTTACCTACCTTTCACGTTGAGTCGGCAGCCCAGAAGAGAAGCAGGAGAAGTAGAAGAGAAGAAGGGAGAAGTAGGATTTCCATCCGAAATTTATCCGTCGGTTTACAGACGAACAAAGCGTCTTCTCAAATCCGTTGCTTGGCAACCGCTCACAGTGTTATTCAGTTACATTGAAAGTTTGCACCTCCGACAATCACTTTATCCAAAAACACCATCAATAGTTGTCTCTTTCTAAGTGGTTCAGTTCATTTTCTTACTGATAGTCCACTAATACCGTAAAAACCTTGGAAAACTGAATTTCACTGTTGAATACGCTTACCGAATAACGTTATCTATTGATTCACTATACTACAATGTATAATAGAATACGTATTACTTTCCTTGCCCTATTAACATAGGTAAGGAAAGTATTGCTTTCCGAAAAAAATTAAGATTAAGGTACCCCAATTTCTAAAACTCTATACGTTTCAAGGTCCCCTGAGTCCAAAAAAGTGGTTTTTGGGGTCTGTATGTGTGTGTGTGTCTGTGTACACGATATCTCATCTCCCAATTAACGGAATGACTTGAAATTTGGAACTCAAGGTCCTTACACTAAAAGGATCCGACACGAACGATTTCGATCAAACACAATTCAAGATGGCGGCTGAAATGGCGAAAATATTGTCAAAAACAGGGTTTTTCGCGATTTTCTCGAAAACGGCTCCAACGATTTTGACCAAATTCATACCAAAAATAGTCATTGATGAGCTATATCAACTGCCACAAGTGCCATATCTGTGAAAATTTCAGGAGCTCCGCCCCATCTATGCAAAGTTTGATTTTAGATTTCCAATTATCAGCTCTCAGATATAATTTAAACGAAAAAAATCGAGTGGAAAATATTGAGCATAAAAATCTCTACAATTAATGTTCAGTAACATTTTCACCTAAAATTGAAAATAAGCTTGAACTTTGAGAAAATGCGATTATTCAATTGCAAACTGCAACTGTTGATCCTATTAAATCATTCACTATGGAGAGATAGCAGATCTCGTGTGTATCCAGCGTTATTGTCCTGTCACCAGATGGCTCGGATCTTTGAATAGTAGACTTGTGATGCGCGGGAACACTAGCGTCAGGTGATGAATTTTCATAACGGCCAGGAAAGTTGTGTGAGTGCGCCACACCAGATTTTTACTATTGAATACGCTTGCAATAACGTTATATTCTATTGATTCACTATACAACAATGTATAACAGAATAAGTTATTCAAGTTGGGCCGGTTACCGAGCTCTGGTCTCCCCACCTTTCAAAGCCATACGCTAATAATAATAACAACTGAGTTTCGGGATTTAGCTAAGTTCTAGACTTTAAACAGCTGGAGTCAGAAACGGGGCGAAGTCATAGGGTGGGCACTCACCAGTTAGTCAAGACAAGACTAGTCACGATTAGTCACAATACTTCACATAGTTGCTTATGAAGCAAGACACACCGATTAGTCATTGCAATTAGACAGTCATGTCTTCATAAGCAACTTTGTGAAGTATTTTGACTAAATAAAAAGTATGCATACATTATTTTACCACATAGGTATAATAAAAGTAGTAAAATAATTATAATTATATATTAATTAGCATTTGAATAAATGCATTCTCTATTTAATTCCATCTGTAACTGGTTGGCCGCTGTGGCTTCGTATAGAATGAGCGCTGCTATCCAGAGATTTTTCAGTTTGGTGTAAGGGTAAGCATTCCTGAATGGCAATTGGGAGGTACCGGGTTTCGATTCCCGGGCTTGCAACTAATTTTTTGATAGTAGTTCTCATCGAATTTCCATCTAGCCGTTAACCCTGTTGTCAATGTCTGCAGTAGCAGAAGTCTTCGGGGTGATGTGCAGAATTTATTTGGGATTTTCGTTAAATAATAATTATATATTAATTGGCATTTGAATAAATGCATTATCTATTTAATTCCATCTGTATTTTGACTAAACGTGTCTTATCTTGTCTTGACTAACTGGTGTGTGCCTAGCCTTAGTGATAGTCATTGTCACTTTTAAATTAAATTTAGAAAAACTAAAAAATTGAACTCAAAATGAAATGGAGAGAAAATAGTGTATAGTCTTAGCTATTTAAAATCCTTTAGAAATAAAATTAGTAGAACTCAAGGTGATGTTGTGAAATCTCTCCATAATAAGAAAACAAAGATATTGTCAAAATTAACTAAAAATTTATTAAAAACTTTAGAACAGTACCATGGTTACACGTTTACCACGGCTTGGGTAAACGTTGAACCATGGTATTGTTTTAGAGTTTTTAGTGAAATTTGACAATATCTTTGTTGTCTTATAACCTTTGGGAATGATTAATACCGCCAAGGAAAAACGTTTCCGATTATAGAAATGAGACAATAATGCGTGCCATGAACACTGCGACAATGCCCCGTTTCGGAAAGCCAATTTTCTGACTCCAGCTATTTGAAGTCTAGAACTTAGCTAAATCCCGAGCTCGGATACCGGCCCCAAATTTTCTCACATTGATTTAACGGACCATGTTTAGTGCAAGTATCATCATAGAGGATGAAAAGCATAAAAAGATAGGTCGTTTATGTTCCAAACTTCAAGTCGATTTTTGTTAACTCGAGCCTATCACTGTCGACTACTGCCTATTGAAGAATCAAAGAACTGCACAGTATCGATTGATTGATTGAGTTCTTTATCCATGTAGATTACAATATATACTGTCTTATACACTTATATAGGGCCTACAAAGAGTACAATAGGCCTACAGTAAAGTTTAAGATAAATTCACGTAAAATAAACTGAGAAAATAATTATTGAACTGTATGTGATATGAAAAAAAAGCAATTTGGAATAACTAAAGATAATATTGCTATGCATCTACATAAATTGATGGATTTTTTGGAAATATCAATGTCCATTCTTCGGAAAGAATATTCAAAATATCCTTTCCAGTAACTCTCTATCAAAAACAGTTTGATAACTACCAGTGTCACATAGCTTCAAGAAAAATAACTACTAGGACTATCGGTTTGAGTTAACAGTGGAATGTGGAACATAAACGCCCTATATTTTGTCATGCTATATTTCTCAATGGTATCTTCTAGTTATGAGACTGGAAACCTAATTTATCATTTCTTATTCATGTATAATTCTAGAGAAAATTGATAATCGTTCTTATTTTTCATGAGAGATAGGTTGTAGGAATCACTAGATCTCTGGTAAGTTAACCAGGAAATGATTTGATTTTGTCACGTTTCTTTTGTTATTTTCAAGGGCCTAGAGCCTGATAGAGTTATAATGTCTAAAGTGTTATAATGTCTATTAGTCGTGATATAATATCAATCTATACTAATAATAGTAAAGAAAATAACTGGCTTATACACGTACGGGATAGGAAAATTATGTTTGAGGCATCATCAAGTCTGAACTACTTGACTGATTGACTCGAAATTTTGCATATAGCTTCTTTATGAACCTTGGATAGTTATAGGCCTATTATAAATTCTTCAAGATTTCATCACATCAAGTTGTATAATAATCATAATTTATAATAATATAATTTCATTGTCATTTGAAAGAATGAAAAATTATAAACTCAACCTCCCACATAATTGAACATCATCTTTTAGGTTATTTAGACAAATCAGCATGGAAAATAAAAATACTTGGACAATTTCCTGATATTCAGATCACCTCAGATTTTGCTAGAGCTATCACCTTCCACTTCTGTTTTCGGAAGTGCTTAGTAAACAACTATTCTCATATAATATATATTGTTTATTTTTGTGTGTGGCGAATAATAGCGTTCGCACCACGGGCAAAAATGTTTTTCCAGCTCTCAATCTTTTCCAGTCCTCGGCCTACGGCATCGGACTTGAAAACCGATTTCGAGCCGGTAAAATCTCATTTTCTGCTCTAGGTGCGAAATATACTATTTCCAATCACTTGATAATGACATCATATAGCCGAAACATGTTGTGAGTAAACAATTTTAAAAGAGTACATAGATTTCTATTTCCATTTATAGATTATCTATAATAATTCTATCTGAATATGAATATAATGCACTGGGATTGAAACCTAGCTACCTTTCACTGAACATGAAAGAAATGCTGGAATAGATGGAAGCTGAAGTCCATCAAATTATCATTGACGGCTTATCGGCAATTCTAGTGGAAAAAATCTGAGCAATTACGAGGAAAAAGGCCTAATGAGAGTCATTAAGAGAGAGTAAAAAAAAGAGAGAGTGGGAAAGAGATGAGAGAAATAGAGAGGTATTGATAGAGTAAGAGTGATTAGGAGCTCAATAATACTCATAATCCTAGAGACAAAAGAAGAGGCCTTTGAAAAAGAACCCTTTCACGGTTATTACATCTCTTATCTTTTTGTGAAAATGAACGGTGGAATCTTTAAGAATTTGAAAATAATTCTATTCATGATGGAAATTCATTGCATTGGTCATTATATTCGATTGATTCTATTATTTCAATCGATATATTCATTAACTAGCAGGTAACCCGTGCTCCGCAAGGGTCCATATCGATAAACTGAAAACTTGACGTCATGAAATGTTGGAGAATTTAAAACTGGTCTATAACCATCCCCGGTTAAATAAGTATCTATATGCAAAATTTCAAGTTAATCAGTTGAGTAGTTGAGACGTGATGAGGCGTCAAACATAATTTTCCTATCACGTACGTGAATAAGTCAGTCAGTTCTTTCCTTTATTATAGTACTAGCAGGTAACCCGTGCTTCGCATGGGTCTATTTTGAAACTTGACAAACTGTAAACATGACGTAATGAAATCTTGGAGAATTGAAAATTGGTTTATAACGACCCCCGGTTAATTAAGTATCTATATGAAAAATTTCAAGTTAATCATTCCAGTAGTTGAGACGTAATGATGCGTCAAACATAGTTTTCCTATCCCGTACGTGTATAAACCAGTTCTTCACTGTATTGAAAATTATTGAAGTTATAGATGATCGAAAATGAGAAGGGGGCTTCAACCATCAACCATGAAACTGGCTCACGCTAAGGTTGATTGGGTTGAAGCCTTGCCTCTGGTACTTCCTTGGTATTCGATCTGTTATCAACGAAGATATGAGTGCTACTACATCCGAATTAGTCTATGAGCAGACTGATGAAAGTGACCAGTAATAATCATAAAGAGCAATGAAAATCTGAACAGAAGATGGGCGATTACCCGAAAATAGTTAAGATATTCTGTGAAACCTCTTCATGAGTGTGAGTTCCAATCAAGTGAGAGTCAACAAACAACTGTATATTTGGATATATCTCCCTAATTAATTGAGAGTGCTTAACATATTGCAACAGTTTATTATAAGGAATCTATAAATTGATTGGATTGAGACAGTTCTCCGATAAATGCAACCTACGTGCAAACAATCTTTTGACATGAATTAAGAGACCTACAAATCAGAAATTTTAAAACTCAAGTTTAATTTTAATAGTGAATAAAAATCTGGTGTGGCGCACTCACACAACTTTCCTTGCCGTTATGAAAATTTATCACCTGACGCTAGTGTTCACGCATATCTCAAGTCTACTAAGATTCAAGCCAGCTGGTGACAGGACAATAACGCTGGAGACACACGAAGTCTGCTATCTCTTCATAGTGAATAATTTAATAGAATCAACAGTTGACAACAATTTGCAATTGAATTAATAACATTTTATCGAATTTCGAGCTTATTTTAAATAATTTTTAGGTGAAAATGTTATTGAACATTAATTGTAGAGATTTTCATGCTCAATCTTTTCCACTTGGAGTTTTTTGTTTAACTTGTATCTGAAGCCTGATTATTGGGAATCTAAAATCAGACTTTGCATAGATGGGACGGAGCTCCTGGAATTTTCACAGATATGAGACTTGTGACAGTTGATAGAGCTTATCAATGACTATTCTAGGTGTAAATTTGATCAAAATCGTTGGAGCCGTTTTCGAGAAAATCGCGAAAAACCCTGTTTTTGCAACAGTGATATGCAACAGAGAAACTACAAATTAGCCTTACTCAAACCTCAATGCTATCCTCCTGGTCAACTTCTATATAATATTAAAACATTCTTATTTAAAGTTTTGTTCAAAATTAATATTCATCCACACGATTCTGTTTCTGTTTCAACAAGATATTGCTCTATGAGTATTGAGCTATTGAACCCGTAATTTTTATTCTTACATTTTAATGAATATGATATTAACTACTGAGATATTGCATCTATTCGAAAAGCCAATGAATTGATAGTTATTATTGAACGAAAACTCAAATTAAATGCTGTAAATCACCCCGAAGACTACCGCTACTGCAAATATTGACAACAGGGTAAACAGGTAATTTTTCGCCCATCAAATTTCCTTATGGTTGTCAACATTTGCGGTAGCAGAAATTTTTCGGGATGATTTAGAGAATTTGATTTGGATTTTCGTTTAATAATAATCATTATGATATTAATTAAAAGCTCAATAATAATATTACGATATTGGAACTGGTGAACTCCTAAACTAAGAACTGTTCGATCCTCCTATCTTTCGACACGATTTCAGTTACCCGAGAAGCGACTTTAACGTTAACGCTCTCGAAGTTATGATCGCGAACCGGCGCTATTTCCCGCGACCGCGTTATCGCGATGCTACCTCCGTGACGCTCAGACGGCAACAGACGCGTCGTCTGTCGTTGCAAGCTGAAGCATGCGCAGAACATATATGCGCAAAAGCATCGCGCATGTCGGCTTATCATCCCTTGGACGTTGAATTTCCAGCGGCACGTTTTTCCCATTGAAAAATTCGTGGAAGCTTTCATTAACAAATTTGGTTGGCGGGAGTGTGGGGTTGGTGTCGATGAAGGGAGGATGTTGAAATTTTCTTCTATATCTCAACCTTTTTTGGATAGAATAGGATAGAAAGAATGCTTAATTATTCAAGTTAACACAATACACTCGTAATACAAACACACATTTCTGGTTTGATTAGACAATCCCCAGCCGGCCTTTCTCGACTATATTAGGCTCTCAATAGAACCAAAACTTAATTGTTCTTAGTGAGAATTTGTGTGTATTTTTGGCTTCAAAATTCATAGAATAACTTAATTAATACAATGTGCAGTGATAATTAAGTGTAATATTTAACTATAATTTGGTGTTTTAATTTTTCTAAATTTAAAATTTGCATCTCATATTTATTTTTGGACGAAAGTTGAGCTTGAACTTCTTACAGAAGAAACATAACCTATTTTTTGGACACGTAATCAAAATTTGGGAATGGAATAGTTTTGGGCCAAGCCTGTTGTTCCTTCCCAATCATATTTATATGATTTGTTATTGTATCCATGTATAGATAAATAAATATTGAGAATCAAAATATTGTGTTGGGATTTTTCAAATTTTATCTACATTTGGGAGCGAAATAGTAGAAGGAGTAGAGTACACTCAGTTTTTCTGTCTCTGTCAGTGCTTTCTTGTGAGAATAATGAATGAATGAATAATCACTTTTGAACAACTTAATTACGACAAAGCAGTCAGGTATTTATAAATAAAAGCTATTAACTTCTACTCACATTAGTGAAGCGCTTACGGATACTCCTGTATAAATTTATGTTCAACGGATCTCGAAAACGGCTCTAACGATTTTCACGAAATTTGGAACAAAGTAGGTTCATGATATGAAACTTATTTGATTGCACTAGGTCTAAACCCTTGGATAACTCGCTGAAGGACATTGAAAGGATAAATACGTCCTTGGAAAAACAGCTGGAAATTTAGTCGTCTGTCGATACCGTAATGGAAGAGAGTAAACAAGTGCATGTGTGTGGGATTATCCAGCTGATCTCACGAGAAGAAATATTCAGTAAGAGAAACTTTTTTTTTTGTTTATTTCTCTTTCATTTAGAAGAATCTGGTGTGGCGCACCCACACAACTTTCCTTGCCGTTATGAAAATTGATCACCCTAGTGTTCCCGCGCACCTCAACTCTACTATTCAAAGATTTGAGCCAACTGGTGACAGGGCAATAACGCTGGAGACACACATGAGGTCTTCTATCTCTTCATAGTTAATGCTTTAATAGAATCAACAATAATTTGCAATTGAATAATCACATTTTCTCGAATTTAAAACTTATTTTCAATGTTAGGTGAAAATGTACTGAACATTAATTGTAGAGATTTTCATGCTCAATCTACTCCACTTGATTTTTTTTTGTTTCAATTGTATCTGAAGCCTGATAATTGGGAATCTATCTGCATTGATGGGGCGGAGCTCCTGAAATTTTTACAGATATTGGACTTGTGGCAGTTGATGAGCTTATCGATGACTATTTAGGTATGAATTTGATTAGAATCGTTGGAGCCGTTTAGAGAAAATCACGAAAAACCCTGTTTTTGACAACATTTTCGCCATTTTAGCCGCCATCTTGAATTGCATTTGATCGAAATTGTTTAATGATTGTGTAATGAAACGTGTCGGATCCTTATAGTGGAAGGACCTTAAGCTCCAAATTTCAAGTCATTCCGTTAATTGGGAGATGAGATATCGTGTACACAGACGCACATACACTCATACACAAACACACACACACACACATACAGACCAATACCCAAAAACCAGTTTTTTGGACTCAGGGGACCTTGAAACGTATAGAAATTTAGAAATTTGGGTACCTTAATTTTTCTCGGAAAGCAATACTTTCCTTACCTATCAATGGTAATAGGACAAGGAAAGTAAAAATGTGAGTGGGATCATCCAGCTGATCTTACAAGAAGAAAAATTCAGCAAGAGAAACTTATTTTCGTTTATTTCTCTTTCTTTTAAAAAACATGTTTAATTCAGAAAGTCCAAAATATTAACTAGATGCTGTTAGTGATACATAGTATATTAACAAATATCGTAGCAAACATAGTATATCATTCTTAATCGAATTCATAGTATATCTATTTGTAATTGATGATGTGTTTGTTTTTTAAAGTGTGAATAATTTTTTTTTTCACTTTTTGTGTAGTTGAGAAGTTGATATTGTGGTAATTATTCATATTGAATGAAAAAGACTAAGAAATTGTCAAAAAAACCACTGATTAAACCACTGATAAACAGAGATTGACAATGGTGTAATAACCGAAACCGGTCTTTCTAATTATCAATAAATCAGTGGTTTTCGACAATTTCTTAGTCTTTTTCATTCAATGTGAATAAATTGTTATTTCGATGAGTGATAGCAGCTTAACCTACATTTTAATTTGGACTGTAGTATAAATTTGAAAAGGGACAGTTTTGGGCATAAGCCTGTTGTGACTCCTCATATAACAGTGAAAATAATTGTACGACTGAGAAAATGAATAAATTAATATTAACTAAGAATTCAATCTTCCGTTACAAATATTCTATGCTATTACACTCCAGAGCAAAGCACGGTCCCTCGATATTTGTCATTGAATTAGCATTAGACATAACCAGGCCTTTTGAAAGATGATTCAGGATTCTCACAAATTGTGCTGATGATTATACAGGGAAGTTGAAAAAATGAGCAAATTCAATAAACGCCCACCAATGATAAAAAATGCAATTTTTCACACTTGGCTGACGAGCCGGAAAGTGCACCGCTGGAAAATTAAACTGTCATTTCGGTTGTGGGAGTTGGGTTTCGGTAGGGGTCGAGGTCAATTAGGTTCAAAGAAGGTGGAGAAGAGAGGAAGAGAGAGAGTCAGAGAGAGAGAGAGGAGAGAGCGCCTGAGAGAGAGAGAGCGAGAGATTGATTGAGTACTTTATTTATGTAGATTACAATATATACTGGCTTATACACTTATATACAATAGCTTACAATACAGCAAAATTATAGATAAATTTACATAATATAGACTGAGAAAGTAATTGAGAGAGAGAGAGAGGAGTCAGAGAGTCACAGAGAGAGAGAGAGAGGATGAGAGAAAGTCATAGAGAGTGGGGGATAGAGAGATAGTGATAGAGAGAAAGTCAGAGAGAGATAGAGTGAGAGAGGGTGATGGAATGAGTTGGGTAGGTGGTGACGGGGTTGAAAAGTTGTCTGGAAAAGTTATATCCACTTGTAATTGGAAAAGTTCTGGAAGTCCGCCTGTGATCTCGAATCCAACGTGGAGATTCACTACAAACTATCAGCATCAAATGAAATCAGAAGCCATGCTGTTATTCATAGGAGATACTGACATTCCCAAGTAAGTCTCGACCCCTAAAAGACATCGAGGTGTGGTTGGGTCTCATTTTCACATTTAAAGTTCGATCTGTGGCTTTCTCTACACCTGAAGATATATCTATGTAGCCAGGTGGATGTCCTATAGGAAAACCTTGGTCTAGACTGGAAATATATCTATGTATTTGAGTGTATGTGTCTATAATATATGTTTGGATTTGTCTAGAGTCTAGACCCAAACATATATCTACTTATTCAAATGAATCACACTATACCTGATTATATTCTATATACATAGTGATGTCCACGTTATAATGGCAGTGTTTGATTAGCAATGGTATTGCTATCCTCGTCTATCATTCAACAAAGCGGAAAGCCTGATGTCTATATATATATAAAAGCGAAATGGCACTCACTCACTTATTGATTGACTGACTCACTCACTCGCAGAACTAAAAATCTACCAGACCAAAAACGTTCAAATTTGGTAGGTATGTTCAGTTGGCCCTTTAGAGGCGCACTAAGAACGGATTTGAAAAAATTTCCAAAGATACGCCCAAAATCTGCGTTTTTCCAGCGTTTTTTAGCGTTTTCTCAGCTTCATCGAGAACAAATGAACAGAAAATGTTCAAATTCAGTACAAAAGCTCAGCTAGGGTGTAAATATGTTGTGTTAGAAGCAATTTGCAATAACGTCAAAGATACGCTCAAAATTAGCGTTTTTCCAGCGTTTTTTTTTTCTTTTTCTCAGATTTATCGAGAACAAATTAACAGAAATTGTTCAAATAATTTAGTACAGAAGCTCAGCTAGGGTGTAATAATGTTGTGTTAGAAAGAATTTGAAATAACGTGAAGATACGCCCAAAATTAGCGTTTTTTTTGCGTTTTCTCAGTTCTTTCATCAAGTAATAGACAGCAGAAAATGTCCAAATTCTAGACAGAGGTTTAGGTAGGGTCTATAAATGTTGTGATGAGATGACTTTAACATTTCATCAAAGATACGCCCAAAATCAGCGTTTTTCTCAGCTTTTCTGTGTTTTCTCAGTACTTTGACTTTCTGATGGAATAAAGCATGCTCAAATGAAAAATGCAGGCGAGCGAGTGGACGTCCAGCGACCTGGACGACCCAGTCGGGGGTCCAGGGGGCGGAGCAACCTTGCTAGACGGATATGGCGAGCGAAGCGAGCCTGACGGCTAGTAAGATTATATTGTAATGAGCTGTCTTATTATCTATAGATCAGTCAACTGTTTTCATCAATTTGACTGGGATATTAACGATTTGAATTTCAGGGAAAATACAAATTTGAATAAAATAAAAGAGTTGCATTCTGAATAATACGAGTCTATTTAGCTTCTTATTCCAGTTTGTTATTCCGTCATTCTAGTGGGATGAATTGAAAAATTATACATTACTATAGTGAGGTCCACGTTATAATGGCGGTGTTCGATCGGCAATGGTATTGCTATCCTTGTCTATCATTCAACAAAGTGGATAGCGCTATCTCTTTCTCGCTTTGCTCTGTTGTCAGTTCGTCTTTTAACAATGTGGAATTGATTATTAATTAAGAAAATGTTTCATTTCTCTTATGAAAATACATTATGAAATTATTAAAAAATATTACCTTGCTTGATAAAATATAATTGATTATTTCAAACGAGAATGAACAGTTAATATTACACCAATAAACCTATATCAGCTACCGTCTATAGAAGGATTTCATTGACAAGACAGATGATCGGTAACTTTCTTCCCCTATCTTTCTCCACTGCCATTTTAACGTGGACCTCACTGTAGTATAAATTTAGGTGTGATGCTGTATGTATTCAGCTAGACAAGCTATAGAATAGACACGGCCCATTGTATATTCATACTGAAAGTCGATGAAGCCAACATCTACTGACATATCTCCAAATCGTGACATCAGCATGGGATAGAAAACTTTTCTGTAGAGTTTGTTTACATTGTTTTCCATAGCAGATTGTGTCTATTTCAGCGGGAGCGCAGCTGCAGTTTACCATTTTAATGAATAATAATTAACATCCTTCTGAAATAGACACAATCTGAAAGTTTTCTATCCGATGATGACGTCACGATTTGGAGATATGGCAGTAGATGTTGGCTTCAGAGGCTAGACTTCCCAGCTTGACTATTTTATAACTGGTCTAAGGTATTCAGATTCCTGCATATATATGGCTAGACCAACCTAAATGAAGAATGAAGGGTAGGTAAGGAATGAACGGTTCTTCTTTGATTAATTTTCGATGTTGACTGAAGTTGTATCCGCTCACACACTTCAATTAAAAGTTTCATAGACTGTTCTGTGGTGAAATACGTTATCCAACTTTGGAATCCAATTTATTTTATTCGAATTATCTCTTTCCTTATCATATGTCAATGTTTTCTAAACTATACGTTTCTCATAGATGGATAAATTATTTTATTCCCTTGATTGTAATTTATGCTTCATATCAATCAAATAGATTTGTATGGCTTTTGTTGGTGAGGAGTTCCTTGCGAGAAGATCCCACTTCACCTGTACATATCTCTTCAGCCGTCAAATGCCTTACGACTGTTATACTCCAGCCAGGATCGATTATTAACTTACCCGTTCAAAAACACGTGAGTAATCTGGTTAAAACCTTTGGGTATGACCGGGTTTGAACCCGGGATCTTTAGGCTGCTACGCAAATAGTCTATCAACTAGACCACTGACCACTCATTCATAATATCAGCAATTAAGTTTTGCTATGAATACCTCAAGTCCGATTCCACCAGAAACGATAACTAAGTATGAGAAGCGATTGGATTAACTGATTGGATCCAGATTTTTTGTTGGATTAAAATCAACTGTCACTCAAACCAAGTTTTCATTTCAAAAACTTGAGGACGATCAAGGTTTTCAAACTTGAGTTTAGAAATTAATGAATTTTTCACTTATTCTGATGGTCTTGTAGGGGTATTCCAGTAAAACATGCTCTGTATTACAATGTAACCTGTATTTTGTATGGAATAAAGAATATTTGAATTTGAATTTGGAAAATTTGAATTTGTTTGATAAAATTGTCATTTCCATTTTTGGAATGACCAAGACTCACCAACATTTCACAGTTCAAACTCTAAGAATCTGGCAGATACTCTGTAATTATGTACCATATTAATTGCTCATTAATCAGAATTTATTTTAATTATGTGTAAATTGTTGTTTTTAGTGGGTGTAGTGTTTGACTGTGATACTCAAGTTTTCTTCAACTTTGTAACTTATTAATGAATAATGACGATTATCTCAATATATTGTATGTCTTATGACAATGAACGATGACTTGATATTAATATAATATTTTGAAATTAATATAATGCACGTGAATAGCTTTTCCATCATAATATTGATTCCCACAATACGTTGCATTCTTCCTTATCTCAGTTTTCCAGTTTTCAAATTTTTCAAATTCAAATTCAAATTCAAATTTATTCACAATCATAAATACATATACAGAAACCAAATAGAGTCTAGCTTGACAAATACAACAATAATCCATCTAAAATTCAATAATAGATTGTAAGTAATAGTATATAATATAATAATATATAATAAAGTCCTCTCCTCTCAAAGTCTTCAGAATTCGATGAGATTCATCAGATTAAACTGATCTAGTCAACACACATATTATTACAAGCAACAACCTATGATTTTCCCCAATACTAATGATAAATGTATACTTGAATAATTTCGCAAAACATAAAAACTAAGCGTGAAATTTAAAACCTGAATCCATCTCAAATGGACCGTAGCTGAACCTGTCGGCAAAATTTTCCCCAACATTACAACTCGATTCAGCGAGAATAATTTCAATATTCATAAAGAATTCTCATTTCAGAGCACCTTATCGTATTAATTCAGTCGACTGTACCAACCTTTCTCCCTCGCATACAATTTCTCTCTCTTTTTCTTTCTCTCTCTTTTTCTTTCTCTCTCTCATTCCACTCTCTCACTTTCCCTCTATTCATCCTTTTGAGGATTCATGAGAATTCCATTCCCCATGAATTCTTTCGAATATTTCTCTTCGATATTCTCCCTTCAAGAATTCAATTTGCAATCAGCATTCGAATGCAGTGGAGCATTCAATTGTAGCTCAACTCATCGAATACTGAGTTTTCATTTTTCGGTAAACATGGTGATTTCGTTGAAGATTGAGGATAGTTCATAGAGTGATAATACTATAGTGAGGTCCACGTTATAATGGCAGTGGAGAAAGATAGGGGAACAACGTTGCCGATTCTCTGTCTTCTCAAAGTCTTCTATAGACGGTAGCTGATTGATGTAATATCAACTGTTCATCCTCGTTTGAAATAATCAATATTATATTTCATCAAGCAAGAAATTATATTCTTCAATAATTCCATAATGAATTTTCATAAATAAGTTGAAATATTTTGTCAATTATTTAATAATTCTACATTGTTAAAAGACGATCTGGCAACAGAGCGAAACGAGAATGAGATAGCGTTTGATTGGCAATGGTATCGCTATCCATGTCTATCATTCAACAATCGCCATCTCTTTCTCGCTTTGCTCTGTTGCTATATCATCTTTCAACAATGTAGAATTGATCATCAATTAACGAAATATTTCATCTTAGTCATTGAAATTCATTATGAGATCATTGGAAAATATAATTTCTTGCTTAATAAAATATAATTGATTATTTTAAACGAGAATGAACAGTTAATATTACATCAATGAACCTGTATCAGCTACCTTCCATAGAAGGCTTTGACAAGACAGAGGATCGGCAACGTTGTTCTCCTATCTTTCTTTACTGCCATAATAACGTGCACCTCACTCCATGGTGAATCACATCAATAAACCTGTATCAGCTACCGTCTATAGAAGGCATTGACAAGACAGAAGATCGACAACGTTGCCCTTCTATCTTTCTCCATTACTATAATAACGTGCACCTCACTACAGTGAATTTTCGAATTGAATAGTGATATCGAATCAGATGAATGGTTTCCACAGCACATTATCCTATATCAATTTATTAATTCAATGAATATCGGGGCACCGAGCTTCGCTCGTTATTTTTATTTATTGATAAACAGAACACAATATTCTCTAAAATGATCGTGTTTATATTTATTTCACAGCTGGCTATACGTCAGCTTATGATTTCGGGGATGCGATATTTTGATTTTCCACAGAATCATTCGCTCACGTTTTACTATCCACAGACGACGGAAGTCTCAGCTGTTTCAGCCAAGGATGAATTATCCTTTTAATGTCGTCCAGTGAGTTTTCTCAAGGATGAGAACTCGTGCCATCGAAGTTTTATATCATAAACCTACTATGTTCCAAATTTCGTGAAAATCGTTGAAGCCGTTTTCCAGATACGTTGAACATAAATAACAAGATATAAATATAAATAACCAGATACAAAAATACAGAAATCGCTCGCTTAATATAATAGGATAAGTTGTGACAAGATTTCTTTTTCTAGCAAAGTCAATCATTTAACAAATAATTATTCATTCATTCTCTTGTAACACTGTTGTTAATAATTTATTGGTGACCGATTTTGATTTGATTTTGTGTCAATGAGTTTGAAATTCTAATTTTCCTAGGTGATTGACTTATAGAATCTATAAAATAATAGATCAAAGGAACTAATGAACGCCCAGTTTGTGTTATTATTCCTTGAAGCTACTGAAAATTAGCATTGCACAATAATTTTCGAAACGTTACTCCACAACATTGCATAATAGTGAACTATTTACTCGACCTACTTCCAGTTTGGGTCAACTATTCTCCCATTCAGCATTGATTAAATGGAAAGCATTCAGTGTAATCCATAAGAAATCCTGACAGTTCAAAATGGATCTTACTAGGCTCCACAATGGTCAGCCAGAGAAAAGACGCTAATTACATATTTTTGCAGCCGTCTACACACAAGGATAGTAGATAGGAATATGTCTGTAATACCTACCGTAGGTCTATTTACTATCCTTGGTCCACACATACGTCTTTTGACAAATTGTGACGATTTCCAAGTCAAATGATCAAGGCAGAAGCTCGGAGACACTTTCCTTGGTTCGGACCGTGAGTATAAGAGTAAGTTTGAGGCAGTCAGGTGTCAGTAACTTCAGAAGTGAGCTTGGAGTAGTCAACATGTCTCTGGTGAGTTAAGGACTAACTATAAACTCTAAGATAAACTTTAAGAATAAACTATAAAACTTTAAACTACTGAACTATAAACTTTAAGAGTTATAACTTCAAGATACTGCTTTACCAGTTATCATCATCATCATAATTCTAAGTGGAAGGATTAGGATATTGCATGCTCTGACATATAAATAGTTAAAGTTCATCTCTCATAATCATCCCTCTCATTCCACACGCACAAGCCTGAGAGCTTATGTGGGCATCACCCTCAGTATTATTATTATTTAAAAATGTTTTTTGATTTTGAGTCTACAACCAATCACTAAAAATTGACAATCAGCCAAAATAATATATTCCTGTTCAATTAATTAATTGTTACAATGGTTCATAGTAGTAGTGGCATATTCTTTTATTTATTTAATCATTCACAATTACACAACTTACAGAAAAGTACCATAGGCTAACTTACGCCCAAAACGGTTCCAATTCTAATTTATACAACAGTCCAAATGTAGCTAGAGGTTATGTGTCACTTCAACATTCCTCAGTTACACACGCAATTTACAATTCAAAACACACAAAAATAATTTTTAAATTGAAAAATACTACAATATGATACTTCTATGAACATACAGCGTCGACGTATAATCTCTATACGGTATATAAAAATGCATGTCTGTTCGTGTGTTAGTTTGTTTGTTCCCCATAAACTCGAAAACTACCTGACAGAACTGCATGAAACTTTGGGAATATGTTGTGTGAATTATGGGGATGGTTTCTGACCAGAAATTTTAATAGGGGGGCTAATAATAATTATATATTGATTCATTTTACAGACCTATGTTTTCGAAATTGTCAGCCGAGCGGCTAACGTAGAACGGGAAGATCATCATGATTCAAGATCATGTTGTGATAATATGATTATTTAGCATATGATCTTACCAGCTGTAATAAACACGTCACTCTGTGATAAAATTGTTTACTGGTACTAAAACGGTAGTTTTAAGCACATAAGAAATCCTTATTGAGATGTAAATAAAAAATATTGATTGTCAGATAAATTTCATAATTCGCCAAATAGAGTCAAGTGTGACATCATATACATTGACTTTTTGGCGGTATGGAGTTCGCCGGGTAAGCTAGTATTCAATACAAGCCCTAATACAGATGGAAATTACTGAAATATTGGATTTATTCAAATGCTTATGAATTGATAATAATTATTATTGAACAAAAATTCAAATCAGGTAGTAGCAAGAGTCTTCAGGGTTATTTACAGAAATCAATTAGAATTTTCGTTTGATAATAATAATATTATTAAAAAGTCTTATCAATACTTTATCTAGCAATCAACTTCAAAGCAGTGATGTTTGAGTTATGATAAAAATCCGCGAAATGATGCCACTATCAATTTCCAATTCTCATAAAATTTTTACAAGAGAATTGTTTTCAAATAACTAAGCAGGGTCACACCAGACTTGTCAACAAAATGTTTTTCCCGTCCTTATAAATTCTTAGGTTGGCATATGTGCGTATGCATACAGCATGTTGTGTTTGCAAAGAACATGGTATTTATTTATTCAACAATGATAAACACATAATCATAGAAATGGTATCGTAGCTTGGGAAATGGTAGAGCAGGCTTATAGCCCTTACTATTCCATCCCTGAATTTCGATTGCAAATCAGTTCAATTTGGTAGAATTAATGAGGGCGAGAGAAAATGTTGTTGACAAACTCAGCTTTTGTGTAAACGCAGCTCAATAAAATCTGCATTGAATATTGGGTCGCTATTCTTTGATCTCGTACAAATCGTATGTAATTCAGTTTAGAGTGACTGGATTATCTTTGCTAGCGAGGCCAGAATTTAGAGGTATGAGGAAATGAGGACGCTAGGAATCACAGTATATAGAAGAATATAATTCCATCTAAATACCGTGCTAGGAATAACTACACAGAGCTTGTGGCAAATATTTGAAGTTTGTTGCAGCATTAATATAATTTTTGCTTGCATACTTATTAATTCCATGAGAATATCGTCATTGATGATCAATAGTAAAATATAAACATTGATTTATAACGTATGGCATCTTCAAGGGTTAGGCCTACTGAATATTTTTGAATGGATTAACTTGCACCTTTCCACTTATATTTTTGTACAAATAGCCTACTTTGATATGGATATCCCGACATTCTCCGCCTATAATGCCATTATCTAGATAAGTCAAAATTGAACAATTCTTCATAGTTCATCTGTTCGAAATAATATTTATTTATATTTTTCATAGCCCATATTAAAAGAAACATCTTTGTTCAGTGAACTGTTCTCTCAAACCACAAACATAGAAAATGTGGAAAATTGGCCAGAGAGTTATATTTGGAAGACAATATTTGTTTCCACAGTGAACTCAAGATAACATTATGAATGAATAGATATGGAGTGGACTTGAAGAACTTCGCCATTGAATAAAAATAGGAATTTTGAGTGATAGTAAGTTGACTAGTATAAGTTGGATAGTTAAGCTACCACTTGACAAGTAAGATTATTTAGGCATTGTTCACATTCAGTTCGAATGAGCAACGCATTTCTAGCTTGACAAATAGAATATTGAGAAGAAACTAAAAAACGAATGTTTTTCATATTTTTCAGACTCTCAAGCTCAATCCAGTGAAATAGAAAGGAAAATAAAAATCTTAGTACCCTTTTTTGAAATATTTAATCACAACATGTTTCGGACTTTGATGCCATTGTCAAGTCTAGAAAACATGTTGTGATTGAATATTTCAAAAAAGGGTACTAAGATTTTTATTTTTCTTTCCATTTCTATAAATGTAGCGCTATACAGAAAATAGATAAATCAATCCAGTGAGTATAGAATGTATGGATGTAATGTTAATAAAAACAATATAAAACTTGTAGTACCCTTTAATAAAAGCTTTAAAATATTTTAACGACTATTATCGACCATTGGACATTTTCAATGAAAATAATTTCCATGGTCGAAAACTACCGTAACTGTATTATCCAGGTAATATGGGTAATATAGTTACTGTAGTCGAAACTAGTCGTCAAAATATTTTAAAGTTTTTAATAAAGGGTACTACAAGTTTTATATTGTTTTTATTAACCCTTTACATTGTAATGGGTTAACCCATTACATCCATACATTCATTATTACATTCTATACTCACAGGATTGATTCATCTATTTTCTGTATAGGGCAACATTTATAGAAATAGGAAGAAAAATAAAAATCTTAGTACCCTATTCAAGACTTGAAAATGGCATCAATGTCCGAAACATGTTGTGATTAAATATTTCAAACAAGGGTACTAAGATTTTTATTTTTCTTCCTATTTCACTGGATTGAGTTTTTAATAAAGGGTACTACAAGTTTCATCTTGTTTTTATTAATTTGAATGAAGTAGCCCATAAGTGGAGTGATTTTATGGATGTAATGTTGCATTCTATTCTCACTGGCTCAATCACAGTATTCTTGTGTTGACGTTAATTTTCATCTTGTTTTTATAGTTCTCATAATTCACTATTTGCATACTTCTTCCATATATTTATTTAAATTATTGCAATTCTTGGTATCAATACTGTAATGCATTGGAGTGAATGAATGTTTTATGATTTTTCAATTCTGTTTTGTAGGATATAGTGTTGATCAGTATCCTGCTGTTGAGATCTACCAATGGGGAGGCTCCTCCTGCAGAGACGCTGGCGATCGTTCCCGAACTGGATACAACCAACACAGCAGGTCAGTTTCTCAATAAAAATAATAATAATTAAAAACATCATGATTTTTTCCGAAAATTAGACTGTTGTAGATCAAGTTTTGAGAAAGAATCGATGACATTCATCACCTTGAAAAAAATGTAATTCATGGATAATATGCAGAGTGAGTCATCGTATGTATGGGAACCCTTCAATAAATTGGAGTCTGTTTGTAAATTATATACTGTAACTTCCAGTAATAACTTACCAATATCTTATCCTAAAAAATACAGTAATAATCTACAGCAGTCTCCTACTCATTGAAGGGTTCCCATACATATGACGACTCACTCTGTATTTATGCTCAACTAAGATTAGACAAAAAATGGACCATCATCATTCTTCCCCTCGATTTTCTTTATAAATTATTGTGTTGATGTTGGGAAGGATTCTTCAGGCGTTGAGTATTCCAACAAAATTTTGCATTTTCTATGACCTATTTTCACCCAATTTAATTACTTCAAAACCTCTTTTACCTCTTACAAATATTCCAATATTATTAATTCCCGGGCTGGCAAATAATTTTTAAATAGTAGCGCTCATCGAATTTCCATCTAGCTGTTTACCCTGTTATCAATATTCTCAGTAGCAGAAGTCTCCGGGGTGATTTACAGCATTTAATTTGGATTTTCGTTTAATAATAATCAATTCATTACTATTAGGATAATGACAATATCTCAGTAATTTCTGCATTCCAATATTAATTTCCCACCTCTTTTAACGTCCATCCTTTTTTACCACCTCATTTTTCTATTCAATCTTTCAATTATTCCAATTAACTTATTTATACATATTGATATTCCCTTCATTAAAGGCAGATTTCCACATATGAGTATGGAAGTCAGTGGCCGGTACAGTCAAACTATTAGAAATTATTTCTATGAGCTCTAATGGCACGAGTATTCATATAGTGTCTTTTGAGAACCTAAATTCTCAGACAACTATAATTAAGTTTGGAAATCATGCGAGACCCCGAAGGTGGAGGGGTTAGTGAAATTTCTAGCACTATTCTAGTGGTGAGGAATCCGAATAAAAATCATTTGACGATTGATTGCCTCTATATTAAATATTTAAATTCAAACAACACTTTACAATAAATACTTTCTTCAATTAAAGATTATCTTTGTCTTTAAGAGACCAAATTTACTTATTTTTACGTCTTTAAGAGACCAAAATTTAAGGGACACATCGAATTCTGGTGGGGAAAGATCAAGTACTCATCTTGTAGTTGTCGTCGCGATGTCCGGAGTCCCTGGCGGAGATGGATGAAGGTTGAAGATTTTAGTCGTCCTCCAGGAATGTTCAGCGTCGCGGCGACAGATCCAAAGGGAGTTAGTCTTGTTCTCTCCTCATCAGCGTTCAATGACGTGATTCCATCCATGGTTGGAAGAAGTCGCCGGCCCTTTCACAATGGAAATTCTCAGCCCGATACAGAAACCTGATGACAAATTTACAACAGAATTAGAAACATAATAATTACCAATATCTAATAGGATTGTATTCAATTGATGATCTAGGTAGATCATCAAATAAATCCAATTCACCGCTTCCTATGAGGAAATAAATAATATTATTAACATACATAAATCACTTCACAAATTATAAATCATATTCAATGACAATAATAAAAATACTCACCCAAAATGGGTATTGAAGATGCGTAGTATAGAGGGAATCAATCGTCAATTATCTCAACTATCCCATAGCTATAAGGGGACTTTTACTTCTAAATATTATTCTTACATTAAATGTCCGATTTACTTGGACAATCAATTATTAAATTCTCCTGGAGAGAATGGAATGTACCCCCAAACGAAAACATATTACTGGAAATTGTAAGAAATCTCAAGAAACAGTTAACACTCTGACAGCTGGGATTAGAATGATTGCTCTCCTAGTTTTCAGAGGCTTCCAGATTGATCAGTTTTACCATCACACTTTGAAATATTTACCCGATCGCCGGTGAATTTCTCTTCGTCCACTCTCTTTCTCCTCAGTAAGTAAGGAAGGTGATACGTTCAAGCAAGAAGGAAACTAGGAGAGAAAAGTTATTTCCCTTTTGCAAGTTTAGAATTATGGGATTGAATCAGCATACTTCTGGCGTCTAGATCGTCGTGAGAACAGATAATTCCAGTGGGATCGTGGGCCAAGGACTTTAATAAATTCTGATCATAATTATAACGATTTTAGAAATGCTGGCTAAGTTGCCAATGAACATAATAAATTTACTATCTTCATGGGAACTGAATACTACTAACTTAAGATAGAATAAATTCCATTTAATAACTCAAAATTTTGGTACATTCATATTCCTTTGACCGGGCTGAATGAGAATGGTTCCATTGGAGCTTATGAGAGTTATATTTTCACTGAGCAGACAAGCTTTGATATTTGAACCTACTGGCCTTGATACTAATATGTGGCAATTAAGCTCCTTCACTTTCTCATACATTGTTCCTACATGAATGTTTTCCTACATTCCAATTCCAATTTTCTATTTCCCATTTTCTACACTCTGATGCTTCTAGTTTTATATATATTTATTACCAATTTAATACTTTTCATGCGATCTTCATCCATTTTTTAACTATTATCACCTTTATACCTTTACCTTTATGACATACAAATTCGAATTGGATAAAATATGTGAATTTTGGATAATACGAGTATATTTAGCTCCTTATTCTAGTTTATTATTCCATCATTCTAGTGAGAAGAAAATTGAGATCATACACTAGTATAGTCAGATCCACGTTATAACGGCAGTGTTTGATTAGCAATGGTATTGTTATCCTTGTCTATCATTCAACAATGCGGATAGCGCTAGCTCTTTCTCGCTTTGCTCTGTTGACAGATCGTCTTTTAACAATGTAGAATTAATAATTAATCCACAAAATATTCCATCTTCATTATGAAAATTCATTATGAAACTATTGAACAAAATAATTTCTTTCTTAATAAAATATAATTGATTATTTTAAACAAGAATGAACAGTCGATATTACTACAATCATTATTCTATCCTTGTCTATCATTCAACAAAGCGGATAGCGCTATCACTTTCTCGCGTTGCTCTGTTGACAGATCGTCTTTTAATAATGTAGAATTAATAATCAATTAATGAAATATTTCATCCTAATTATGGATATTCATTAAGAAACTATCAAAAAATAATATAATTTCTTGCTTAATAAAATATAATTGATTATTTTAAACGAGAATGAACAGTCAATATTACTACAATAAACCTGTATCAGCTACCGTCTATAGAAGGCATTGACAAGACAGAGGATCGGCAACGTTGTTCTGCTATCTTTCTCCACTGCCATTATAACATGGACCTCACTATAGAAGAACTTCTATATCATTCTTTTAAAATTTTATATCTTTATACCTAGTATCATGACTTTTATACCTAGATTTAGATCACCTTTTGTATACCTAGTTTCATTTCTTTTTACAAGCAATTAAATCTTTATATCACCTTTTTTATACCTATTTTCATAACTCTTGAACATTGTTTTCACCTTTTATATCTAGTCTTAGACCACTTCTTTATAACTAGATCTATACCTTTTCCAAGCAAATTTTTCACACCTAGTTTTTCCTTTTCCAGGGAGTGTACAGCGCGAGCTCAGCCTACTCCAACTACCAACCAACGGCGGGTTACACAACCCCTGCAGTCAACCCCTATCCTTCAACGCGACCCTACAGTGTGAGCTCCACCTACCTGCCTGTCATACCTGTCTCTACCTCCTACTACACCCTGGCACGACCTCCGCCAGTCTACGGAGTGCCGTACACGGCCAGACCCTGGCCGGCCCCGTCTGCGGCCTGGGCCGTCAATGCGGCTCAGCCGTGGCCTTCTGCGGCTCCCTGGTCGCCTGCGGCTCAGCCGTGGCCGTCTGCGACTCCTTGGTCTGCAGCTGCGGCGCCCTGGGCATACGGGGCGCCCGGGTATAACTACGATAACCCGAATCTTGTGGGAATCAAGCCGCCGTTGTGAGTTGTCTAAGAACGTGTAATAAGAGGCTACTATTTTTGCATTGAGTTGAATTTTTGCTTGAAATTAATGAATGAGGTCATATAAACTAAAGTTCACATTCTCCAAAATAAGTATATGAACCACATGTTTTTATGTTCGATAATCTTGATTGAAGTAATTTTCTTCAGCAAAATCATCATTGAGAAACAGTTGTTATTGTCCCTTTTTGTGTAGTTGAGAAGTTGATATTGTGGTAATTCTTCATATTGAATGAAAAAAGCAAAGAAATTGTCAAAAAATCACAGATTTATTGATACTTAAAAAAAACCGGTTTCGGTTATTTCACCTTGTCAATCTCTGATAAACTCTGTCAATCTCTGTTTAGCAGAGATTGACAATGGTGTAATAGCTGAAACTGGTGTTTCTAAGTATCAATAAATCTGTGTTTTTTGACAATTTCTTAGTCTTTTTCATTCAATTTCTTCAAAGAATCGTTCTTTGCTTATACTTCACTGATATCCTTAATTCCCAATCTATTTCTGTGAGGCTACTCTTGATACTTTTATAGGATCACACACAAGTACCATTTCCAAAGTGATTCTATATCTTCAAGAAGCTTCAGGTATTTCTTTAGGAGTGATATCGAATCAGTTCAATAGACAGCTCAAAATATTTCTTACAAAATTTATAGATCCATCCTAATCAAAAAGTGAATTTTTTCAGTGGGGTTTTGTCCAAGAAGTTATGTCATACCAGAGCAGTTTTATTTTTGGAGTTGACATCAGATATAATCTATAACGAATTTATAATTTTGAATCTTCCATTAATTCTCTATCAATAATCGTAGATAATTAATCAGTTAACAATATTATCATCAACATCATGTTTTCATCATGACTTAAAAAATTTCAATTTATAAGCTTTCATGGGTCTAATACTCTTCATAGTTCTTTCATGCAATAGGATAGCCTACTTATTATTAGTTGAGAAACAATATTTCAGTATTTCAGTTTTCACATTGCAGAATGAACTTCATGATTTTACAAAGTCACAAATTTGGGGATTGAAAAAAAAAAATTGACAGGAGTTCAAATTCAGTTTCACTCATCAGTGATGAGAAAGTCGATTTTATAGAGCATACAGATGGAAATTTCATTGAACTCTTCTACAAACTGGTATAAATTCCAGGAAGCATGACATAACTTGTGGACAAGTCTCACTATAAACTAACTATTTATTTATTCTACAGGAGAAACACTCCTCCTCCTTGGAATAATTCGATCTCCAAATATCCCTCTCTTTGTTGTCACTGATTTCTGGTACTGCACATTAACCCTATCATCATACAAATGACTGTTCTTCAATGCATCCCTGAAATAACTCTGCTGTTGAGCCTCATTGTTCACTACCCTCTTGGATAACGCCCCTGAATTACACTGACTACACTGATAAGGCACAGCAAAAGCTGAGGGGAAGAAAGGCCTGATAGCTTGCTGTTGGTCTTCACCATTACCGGAACAGTAAGGGTAGAAAACAACTGGTATGTATCCAACCACATACCCTGGGGGAAGGGAACCTTGGTTGGGATCTGAAGATGGATTTGTACCGTTCCCGGAGGTAACGAAGTAACAGGGACACATGCTGGGACTGGGAACAATGGGAACAGGATAGGGAACAACATAAACAGGTTGAGATGTGTTGGGAGGGTTGGCGAATTGTTGAGGGGGTTGGGAAGGTTGGGAACAGTTGCATCCTGGACCTGAAGAGCCTTGGGGAGATGAACCTTGAGGAGAAGGACCTTGTTGGGATGAGCCTTGAGAAGTGGGACCTTGGGAATAAGAACCTCCATGAGTTGGACCTTGAGAAGAAGAACCAGGACTATGAGGAGATGAACCTTGGGAAGTTCCTCCACTTTCAGGAACAACTATTGGTTGACCAGTGTATATTGAATCAGGTTTTGATGTTGCAGTAGGACCACTCGGGTAACTACCACCAGATGATTGAGAAATGCTCTCTGGATGTACAGGAGCAGGTTGTCCAGTTTCTGATGTGGATCCTGTACTAACAGGTTTGGAAGGTTGGCTACCGTGGTGATGAGTTGGCTTAGAAGGTTCACCGATGGAACCTGAGTCAGGTTTCGATGGGTAACCAGGTTGAGTATCACCATGTCCAAAAGTACTTGATTCTGTTGTAACACTGCCATATTCAGGTTTACTGGTCTGGTAGCTGGGAGGATTGGGTTTCAGAGTGGGACTTTGACTAGGTCTATGAGTTGGAGAAGTTTGAGCAGGATAGCCAGTTGTAACAGGCCTATCAGTATTGGATATGAGGAGCTTGGTCCAGTAGATGAAGCTGGGTAACCTGGAGTATAACTTGGGTAACCTTGGGAATGGCTAGGATATCCTTGTGAGCCACTTGGGAAACCAGTTGTTTGGCTGGGATAACTTGTTGATTGACTTGGATACCCAGTTGTCTGACTTGGGTACCCTTGACCTGGGTATCCTGTAGAATGACTTGGATAACCTGTTGGTTGCCCGGGATAACTCTGAGGGTGACTTGGGTAGCCAGGTCTAGATCCTGGGTAACTAGTGGTATGACTGGGCTGATAGGGAGGGGGACTTCCTGTAGAGTAAGTTGGATAACCATTCGTGCTTGGTCTTCCTGGTTGTGGGGTGGAGAATCCTGGATATGGAGTTGATCCTGAGGGTGGATATCCAGTCTGAGATGTCCCAGAGCCAGGATAATTAGTTTGAGATCCTGAACCTGGATAATTGGTTTGAGATCCCAAACCAGGATAATCGGGTTGAGATCCTGAATTTGGATAATTCGTCTGTGATCCTGAACCTGGATAATTGGATTGAGATCCCGAACCAGGATGATTGGGTTGAGATCCTGAACTTGGATAATTTGTTTGAGATCCTGAACCAGGATGAGCAGTTTGATGTGATCCGGAGCCAGGATATGTGGTTTGTGATGAACCTGGATAACCAGATTGAGCCCCTGAACCAGGATAACCAGTTTGAGATCCTGAACCAGAGCAACCAGTTTGAGACCCAGAACCCGGATATCCAGTTTGAGAACCTGAGCACCCAGGTTGAGATGTTTGACCTGGATATCCAGGCCTGAAAGTTTGAGGAGGTCTTTGACTTGTTTGTTGTCCAGGATATGAGGTTTGACCTGGATATCCACTACCACCAGGTCTATAGGGTGGCTGTGTTGATTGACTTGGATAACCTGGGTATCCTGAGGGACTTGTTGTCATTTGGAAATGTGTGCTGCCTGGTCTATTTGTTTGACTTCCAGGAACATACCCCGGTTGATTGGGATAACTTGGGTATCCTCCATTCCCTCCACCACCAGGCCTGACTGGATATCCTGTCTGTTGACTTGTACCACCTGAGCTGGGAGGTTGAGAGCCACCATGACTTGGATAAGTTAATTGATTGCTGGGAACATTTGAAGGATACCCTGTCACACCTGAACCAGTTGGTTTAGTTGAACCAGTTGGTCTAGAAGGATACTGTGAAGGATATCTTGTTGTAGAAGTGAATACATTTTGACCTGATGGTCTGACTGAGGTAGGATTCTGTGTAAATCCTGTGAAAGGGGGTACTGTGGTCGGTCTAGTGGCATATCCTGGTCTTACTGTATCACCTCCTTGATGAGGTGGTCTAGTTACAGGAGGTTGTGGCTTACTGGGATAACCAGTTGGTTGACTTGATCCTTGGTGAACTGGACCTACTTGTATAGGTTTATAGGGAGGTTGAGTAGAATATGATGGTCTTGATGTTGTCACTGACCCAGCAGAGTTACACTGATTATAATTATCATAGGATCCTGGACTCCCTGATTGTGAACCACAAGGCTTATATTGTTCACTTCCTGGAGATCCAGGGACATAGGATGGTGGATTTGTTTGTGATACTTGATTGAATGTTTGACCTGATGGGCTAGGCTTCTGTGAATTCGTGGGATAACCAGAGCTAGGATGTTGTTCATTTGTGACTCCTGTAGCATAGCTAGGATGTGATGGTGTGGAGGATGATATTGGACTCAATGTTGCAGGGGAGCCACCATAAGTGGGTTGTGATGGAGCAGTTGTGACTTGTGGTCGATTTGATCCAGAACTGTGACTAGGAGACTGAGGATGAGGAGGAAGGTATGGTGTTCCAGGGAATCCATTGGAGCTCCCCGGCTTTTGATTATCTGGGTATGAAGGGTAACCCTGAACTCCAGGGGATCCTGGACCTGTACCCACTGGTCTTGTTGGAATGCATTGACCATTTGAAAATGTTTGACCATTCGAGCAGGATGAACCAGTTGGTTGTCCAGGAGCAGAAGGATATGGGGAGGGTCCTGTTTCACTACCACTAGGATAACCAGGCCTTGGTGGCCTCTCACTACCACCAGGCCTCTGAGGTTGACCTGGATGAGTTTGACTTGGATAACCAGGTTGTGACTGGCCTGGATAACCTGGTTGAACTTGACCGGGATAACCAGGTTGAGACTGGCCTGGATAACCTGGTTGGGTTTGACTTGGATAACCAGGTTGATGAGCTGTGGGGTAACCAGGTTGTGATTGGCCGGGGTAACCGGGAGCACTACCAGTATTCCCCGGTTTTTGTGGTTGGTATCCTTGAAATTGACCTGGATATCCTGGTTGTACACCACTTGTACCATGTCCTGTAGTGCCAGAGGGATGTGTGGATGATGGAGCTCCTGGTTGTCCAGATGAGCTGGGATTCCCATGACCACCAAAAGCCCCAGGCTGTGAAGAGTCGACTGGGTATACTGATGAACTTGATGGAGGCTTGCTTCCTATCACTCCACTGGGAACCGTACCTGGTTTATGATATTGTGGACCTGCACCTCCTGGGTAACCTGGTTGAGTGCCTATTACGTTTGTTGATCCCTGAGGAACTGGCTTTATCTCTCCTGGACCACCTCCATGTCCTGGTTGTGGATGTTGTCCTGGTTCAGAGGGATGATGAGGAGAACCACCTCCTGGAACTGGTTGTTGAGGAGTGACAGATTGTCCTGGATAGCCAGGTTGAGGAACTTGTGATCCAGGAAGGTATGTGTGGGAAGGAACACTTGGCCTATCAGTTACATCAGGATGTGGTACTTGTGGCCCTCCTGGTCCTTGTGGCCCTCCTGGTCCTTGTGGCCCTCCTGGTCCTTGTGGCCCTCCTGGTCCTTGTTGCCCTCCTGGTCCTTGTGACCCTTCTGGTCCTTGTGGCCCTCCTGGTCCTTGAGGCCCTCCTGGTCTTTGTGGCCCTCCTGGTCTTTGTGGCCCTCCTGGTCCTTGTGCCCTCCTGGTCCTTGTGCCCTCCTGGTCCTTGTGGCTCTCCTGGTCCTTGTGGTCCATGTCCAGAAGGCACTCCTGACCCATGTGACCCTGCTGGTCCTTGTGGTCCATTACCAAAAGGTCCTCCTGGTCCCTGTAGTCCTCCAGGTCCTTGTGGTCCTCCTGGTCCCAGTGGCCCTCCAGGTCCTTGTGGTCCTCCTGGTCCTTGTGGTCCTCCTGTTCCTTGTGGACCATGACCAAATGGCCCTCCTGACCCTTGTGACCCCTCCTGGTCCTTGTGGTCCATTACCAAAATGTCCTCCTGGACCTTGTGGTCCTCCTGGTCCCTGTGGCCCTCCTGGTCCTTGTGAACCTCCTGGTCCTTGTGAACCTCCTGGTTCCTGTGACCCTCCTGGTCCTTGTGGTCCTTCTGGTCCCTGGGGTCCTCCAGGTCCTTGTGTTTCTCCATGTCCTTGTGGTCCTTGACCGAAAGGTCCTCCTGGTCCTTGTGGTCCATGACCCGAAGGTCCTCCAGGACCATGTGGTCCTCCAGGACCATGTGGTCCCCCAGGACCATGTGGTCCTCCAGGTCCTTGTGGTCCTCCTGACCCTTGTGGTCCTCCTTGTCCCTGTGGTCCATGACCTA
Organism: Nilaparvata lugens; assembly: GCF_014356525.2. Classification (NCBI taxonomy): domain Eukaryota; kingdom Metazoa; phylum Arthropoda; class Insecta; order Hemiptera; family Delphacidae; genus Nilaparvata; species Nilaparvata lugens. The sequence goes on along the minus strand of NC_052514.1, from coordinate 35,288,875 downwards.
AAGGTCCTCCAGGTCCTTGTGGTCCTCCTTGTTCTTGTGGTCCATGAACCGAAGACCCTCCAGGTCCATGTGGTCCTCCAGGTCCTTGTGGTCCTCCTTGTCCTTGTGGTCTATGTCCCAAAGGTCCTCCAGGTCCCTGAGGTCCTCCAGGTGCTTGTGGCCCTCCTGGTCCCTGGGGTCCTCCAGGTCCTTGTGGCCCTCCTGGTCCTTGAAGCCCTTCTTGTCCTTGTGGCCCTCCCAGCCCTTGTGGCCCTCCATGTCCTTGTGGTGCTCCTGGCCCTTGTGGCTCTCCTTGTCCATGTAGTCCTCCCGGTCCCTGTTGGCCTCCTGTTTCTTGAGGTCCTCCTGGTCCTTGTGGCCCCCCTGAACCTTGAGGCCCTTCTAGCCCCTGTAGCCCTCCTATTCCTCCAGGTCTAAAAGGTCCTCCAGATCCCTGAGGTCCTCCGGGTCTTTGTGGCCCGCCTTGTCCTTGTGAACCTTGACCAAAAGGTCCACCTGGTCCTTGAGGTCCGTGAGGTCCTCCTGGTCCTTGAGTTCCTCCAGGTCCTTGAGGTCCTCCAGGTCCTTGAGGTCCACCAGGTCCTTGTGGCCCTCCTGGTCCTTGAGGTCCTCCAAATCCTCCAGGACCACCAGGTCCTTGTGGCCCTCCTGGTCCTTGAGGTCCTCCAAATCCTTCAGGACCACCATGTCCTTGTGGCCCTCCTGGTCCTTGAGGACCTCCAAATCCTCCAGGACCACCAGATCCTTGTGGCCCTCCTTGTCCTTGAGGTCCTCCAAATCCTCCAGGACCCCCAGGTCCTGATCCACCTATTCCCGTAGGTTTTGTTGAACTCTGACCTGGCAGTATTGCCCCTTGAGGTCTAGATCCTTGAGGGTTTGGACCCTGGGATCCACCCAAATTCGATCCTGGACTTGGTGACTGTCCACTTGGTCTGAGTGGCTGTGGAGTTCCACCTGTACCTGGTCTTTGAGGACGTACTCCTGTCACCAATCCTTGAGGTCCTGTTGTGCTTGAGCTCCCAGGGCTTCCCACTGCAACACCTTGTCCTGATCCTGGTCTCTGAGGTTGATTTGAGGTTGTTGAACTTCCTGTACCAGTCACCGAGGGTTGTCCAGATGTGCCTACATTTACTGGTGGATTTCCAGGAAACTGTGGAGTCTGTGTGATGTTACCCATCAGATTTCCACATCCTTTGGGGAAATACAAATCCTTCCATGGTGTTATCTGACCATGATGTTCGTGATGATGTTCATGATTCTCTCCATGATTCTCATGATGTTCTCCATGATTTCCATGGTGTTCTCCATGGCTTTCATGATCGATGCTCTGTTCAGGTTCTTGATGGTGTTCATGGGGGTGGAGGAACAATTCTATGTCTTCCCCGGGCTTCACCACCCGGTAACCCCATCCATCAGAGAGGTAGTGGGTGACTCGTAGATTGCCATCAGGATCTATGTAGCCATAGCATCCGTAGACAACTCCATCTGGTCCCCTGTTCTCATGGTGAAACTGCCCATCTGGACCAAGCTCGTAACCAAAGTTGTAGGAGCCTGAAAAATGCAAATTTCTCTCTTTCATCATCACTGTTACCACAAATTTGTATTCTACAAAGCATTAAAATTACTACACAATTCATCACTGTTACTACAGAATTCAAATATAAATATTGTTCCTACCATTTGTGGAAGAATTTTTATTATGAGTGATCAAACTCTTGATAAGAATTGTGTAGATTATTAACAAGAAAGATTTTCCATAATATGAGGTTGTTGCTGAGAAATTTAATTCTATTGTAAAACCTGATGAAGTAGTTTCTTGGTACCGTTATAATTGAATCAAATGGAGCATAAACATATCCTAGTAAAACAGCGAATTATCTAGTGAGCATGCTCATTCTTTCAAAATTCATATCAACATAATCAATTCCAGGACTTGTCAATCTAACCTGGCAGGTTCATATTCATATAATATATTATATTAATTTTAAAATTCATAGCAACATAATATTAAATCCAAGAATTGTCAATCTAACCTGTCAGTTTCATATCCATATAATATATAATTCGAATATAAAAATTCATATCAACATAATATTGAATCTAGACCTTGTCAATCTAACCTTTCAGGTTCATATTCATATGGTATAAAGTTGTTCATTACAAAGCTAGATACACAACGAACACAAAATTCTCCAGGAAACTGTGAAGACAATTTTGAAGGGCTATTGATGATTATTCTCTGGGTGAATAATACTCTTTGGAAGTCACAGATCACCTCCCACAGTTCATAATTTATTCAATTCAACTCATATAGAATAATATTCAAATAATAATACTAAGGGTGATGCCCACATAAATGATTCTCTCAGGCTTGTGCGTGGGTAATGAGTGAGAGCAATAATGATGAGAGATGACGACTACTCTTCAGGTAGTCGGGACCGACGACTTATCGTCTCCTCCGAAAGATATTTTACCTATCTATTTGTTGATATAATTGCAAATCATAAATGGATATGATCGGGATAGCACAACAGGCATAGCCCAAAACTATTCTGTTCCCAAATTTTGATAAATAATAAAATGTCCGAAAAAATAGGTTATGTTCTTACTGAGGAAAGTTAAAGTTCAAAGTTCTGTCCAAAAATATATACGAGCTAGAAATTTTGAATATTATCCATGTAATAATGATGAAATGATACAATTTTCGACGATGTATCTGGTATTCTAAACACTCAATCCATTGGGGATCTATAACTACTATTCAATAGTAGTGTATTTCATATCGAGTAAGTTACAGTATCATTCTATAAACAGCAATAAGTTTGTTTCAAATAGGAATGCTTGCTCATCATTTCTACATGAAGTAATGTTATTTCAGTTATTGATTCAGCACAGGTACAGAGGATGAAAGAGGATAAGGTGAAATGACATACCATGCTATCCATAGTCGGATTCACTCATAATATTGTCACCAATCTTTGTATGGAAACCATTGATTATGGATAACTCTGACAGTTTGAAGTGTATCTCACTGAAACACAGCTTATTATTATTATCATAGAGTAAAGACACCGTTCTCGATTATTAATTGTCTTTGCTAATATTGACTGAGACAAGAGTTTAATCATAATGGTGAGGTCCACGTTATAATGACAGTGGAGAAAGATGGGAGAACAACGTCGCCGAACCTCTGTCTTGTCAATGCCTTCTATAAACAGCAGCTGATACAGGTTTATTGATGTAATATTAACTGTTCATTCTCGTTTGAAATAATCAATTCTATTTTATCCAGCAATCACTTTTATTTTTCAATAATCACTCTCACTATAGGAGAGAAGCTGACTATAGTTAAAATGTTATCTAAATTTGAGAGAGAAATAGTTCAAGGAGTATCCTGAGTTTTTCTCTCCCAATCAGTGCTACTTTGTAAAAATTATTTTATTTATTTATTTATTTATTCATATGCAAATACAATTCAGGTAAAAACAACAGGCATTTGCCCAAAACTGCTTCAAACCTTAATTTGGTATACACAGTCTAAAGGTTATGCTACTTACGTAACTTAAATGATAATTCGTACACAATTTCGAGTCCAAAAAATGTATCTACTACATTTTAGAATTTATTAGATTGATCAATTTCTAAATACGAATCCAAACAAAACTCTTCCTTCACAATTATTGCAAAAAAATATTGAAAATTTCACTCAAATCCACAAACTCATGTAAACAAATAAATAAATAAATAAATAGTGAGATCCACTTTAAACTGACAGCAATCCTCATTATATAACATCAATGTTTCCAATTCAACCAATGCTGACAGTTATAAGTGAATTTCTGTTGAGTATTATTCGAACTTACTGGTATTGAAATTTTGCTCCAAATATTGAGTTTTCTCAGGGTCTTCTATGTTCAGAACAACCTCTTTGTCACCGTTAGTTGGTCGCTGACTCCTTATCGTCTGAGGTGTGGTGATGAGGATAGCCTGTCAACAGAAAAGGGATAAAATTTATCGAAGAGTGAGTGATGAATGTTCAAAGTTTGATATAAAAATTATCAGAGGAAGATGGTCTGTGATAAGAATAAGGATAGTCTTTGAACAGAAACATAATGGAATTGATAGAAAAGTGAATGATGAAGATTTGAAATTTTACAAATTAGAATGATTAGATGAAAGATTACAAACGTACAGTGCTAAAAATGTACACAAATCCACACCAACTCGACTAATTACACTCAGAAATCATGAAAATTTGGAATATGAACAGGAAGTACAGAATCTAGCAAGATTCGTTTTGCTATTGTTGGAGCAAGTCTTTGTTTATTAGAGAAATAACTAGTAAATTTTTCAAACTTCTTCAAATAAACACTACTAGTTTTAGCACACATGCCATTTTCAGTGTTCTTCTCTCAAAATTTTGAAAAGATTTTGGAAAAAGGAAACTTGAAAATCGTGTTGAAAATGGTTTTGAACTAGAAGTGTTCATGTAAAAACGTTTTCAAGTTATTTCTATAATAATTGAACAATCAATTCAATTTATTCATTCTTATGGCTTTTATCGACAGAGAGATCTTCTCGGATATTCTGCCTTGCCGTATTACCCAATGTCATTTCCTATCAACAATCAAGTTTTTTGTACTCCTTGTTTCTAAAAGTTATGTACTCTCATCTACATATTTATTTTTTGTTCTGAATATGTTAATTGTTCATTTTTTCCATCATAATGTAGTGCTAGTATGCAATGGGTCTTGCAAGACCTGGCAATACATTATCATTTGTGATAAACAATCAATAAAGAATCAATCAATAAAGATTATAGGAATTAATTCAAGTAGCTCTATGATAACTATGTACTTTCTTGAAAATCCCCATTTTCCAGAAAATCCCTCCTTTCTAAACACAATATTTTAACCAAACTATAATTTAACTCATTATTCATTGTATATTTGTTCATTGAATTATCTTTGCCTATTAAGAAATCATTCAATGCATGAAACTTCATTGTTTTAATTGTTATAGTATTCTAATTTGTAATGTAATTGTTTTTTATGAATTAATTCTATTTGATTTGATTTGAACCACTATTTTGCTCTTTTACAAATAAACTAACCAAATATTTTCACTATATTTTTGCTCTTATTCCGGATTGATCAACCAGATATTGGCCTGATGATCTCAATTTGCGCAACTGACAACCACAATAATTCTGGGGGTGTTCACGCTTCATACCACCTGGTCTTCACTGATTCGAAATATTCGAGTCAACATTATTTGGACGGCGGACATTCCGAGGTTTACAGCCTCTACTGATGTTTTAGGAGGTTCGAAACCCTTCCTCAATCCTAGGTTTAGAGCCTCTACTGATGTTTTCGAAGGTTTGAAACCCTTCCTCCGCAACCCTATAACACGATTTATGAGAGGATTCTCTGTGGAGGGAGTGGGTTAGAATGTAGTTTAGTGTTTTGAGTTTAGAGTAGTTGTGTGTGTGTTAGGACCACGGTTTTGTGGTTTGGGTCGTTCAGAGAAGGGGAGGGAGAGGGTTTGATGTTGGGCGGGGGTGAGGAAGGGAGACAGAAGACGAATATTCAAAGAGCCGCTGAATTTAATCAAATATCTTCGGTGTGTCGGTCAGGTGGGTAGGTAGGTGTAGGTATTTGGAAACATCGAAGGTTGGGTATCGTCGGAATTTACAAGGGATGGGCCTCAATTTCAACGTTCCATCCTCTTATATTTCTCCTTATTCCTCTTTTTCCTCCTCTTCTTTCTCCATTTCCTCTTCTCTTTCGTCTTTCTCTCATTTTAATTTCCTTGCCAGCTGTCTATGCTACATTTTTCTTCCCCTGATCAGCCTTACCTTACATTTTTTCACTTATCATATCTCACTAACACCTAGGATCGTTTATTAAGTTTATTGCACTAGGTCTCATTCTTTGGAAAACTCGCTGAACGACATTAAAAGGATAATTCATCCTTGGAAAACAGATGATAATTTCGTCGTCTCTCGATAACATAAGATGCGTGTCCCTGTGTGGGAGAGATACAGAATTATTTCCAGCTGTGTAACCATAATCAATCTAACCAGAAATTTTATCTAGCTAGACAATTGATTTGATCAACATATTCTGATTTGTTGACATTACTCATGATAATCCTCTTAAACTAGAATATATCATAATTATCAAAGTTGATCATTATTCGACAATTTCAAGTAATAAGTGAGTGTTAAACTGCGTTTACACCAAAGTTATTAACAAAATGTTAATAACTTGATCCTTTAAGATTCTATTGGATTGAACGGAACTTGACAAACACATATGTTGATCATGTGTATGATAAGATATGTTCAATCTAATAGAATCTACAAGGATTGAGTTATTAACATTTTGTTATCAACTTTGGTGTAAACGCAGCTTTATTTTGTTACTCAATTTGGTTTGTATATAATCCAAATTATATATTTTTTTCTGTTTTCAAATGTTTAAACAACAGAAAATTGAAACTGAATTCAAGTGTATGGAACATAACCTACTTTCTGGACTATTTATAGTGTATAAATCAAAATTTGGGAAAGAAACAGTTTTGGGCTGTGCTGTTAGTCCTTCCCTTGTGCCGGGCACTCTCTTTAATTCAGGCCTTTTCCCAAGTTATAATAGTAAATTTAATACGCAATAGACTAGAGCCATTATTGTAAGTGAGTTAGCGAAATAAATTATTTTCTCTCTCTATTATGAACGGCCATGACTTCGAGTTTCCCATGATAGATATTTAAAAATTATGGCTCCGAGTCGTCGAGGAATGTAGATTATGGAATTATCTCTAAAACTTAGCCTTCTTGTCGCGACATAAAATGCGATAAGTTGGAAAACAGCAAGCATTGAAATTATAACAAACTACCGATTTTGCAGTTACTATTTGGTCCAAAGGCTGTAGAAGCCACGCGACGATTGGTCAAATTGATTCCACTCGCCCAATAGGAGACCTGTTTCTAAATACAGTAGTGGGGATTCCCCAGTCGAGAGACCAGATTACGTTCCGGAGGACACTTTGCTAGGAGCACTACGAGAGTAAAGATGTAGTCACTATGTTTCCCCCTTTTTGGGCAGGTTTACAAGTTTTTTTATTAGTTAATGTAGGAGCTAGTTTTATTTTTATCAAAGTTTAAATTTACTAGTAGTGCCATGTCCTGAAAGGTTTAATTGTGTTTCTTCATCATGTACGAATAATTGTTTCTTCAAATAACCGCTAAGTGGTTCATGTGTGTCCCCAAACCAACTTCTTGTACTACCACCCCTTTGGTTCCGCAACTTTATGTAAAACCGCTTCAAGACACCCGTTCAAACGACAGGTCTAGGGACGTAAGAGGACGTCGCCGTCAAGCCAAATTCAACCGGTAAAAGCTCACCGCCAAAAGCAAGGTACTGTAACCCCGACGATAAAGCAACGTACAAACCAACGAAAGTGCAGTGTAGTGAAACAAAGGTTCATTCGAGAATGTCAATAAAAAGTGGGGATTCAAAATTATTATGAAATGGGTTATATGGGTTACTATCGACGAAATTTGGGTTCAGCGGGTTTTTTTTCTTTCTTGAGTAATTCATGTTGAAATTGATTGGTTATTTTATGACTGATCTTGTTTGGTTTTGTGACGTATTGCTATCTAAACGGGGATAGTAATGCGCCCCCGAATCAGATGAAGAATGTCAACAAAGTAACATGATATTGTTGTTTCTGTTGTTCGATTTTAGCTGCCAATGTTTATTGAAACTGTTTGTATTTTTCTATTATTTCAAATTGTAGTGTTATTCTATAGTATAAACCTATTAAATCAGGCATGGCAAGATTAATTGAAGTTTTCTTGACTCTAGCCCGTTCACCTGCATGAATTAGGTATAGACTCAGGTATTTTCTAGATGTGTCGGCCTATTTCTAAAATTCTAAATTTTATTCAAAAATTATCTTCTTAGGCACACCCTCATCATTTTAAAGAATTGTGTTTGGTTTATCAAAAGTTAATAAATAACGAGCGAAGCTCGGTGCCCCTATATATTCGATGATTGATTGAGTACTTTATTTATGTAGATTACAATATATACTGGCTTATACTCTTATATACAATAGCTTACAATATAGCAAAATTATAGATGAATTTACATAATATAGACTAAGAAAATAATTATTGAACTGTATATGATATGAAAAAGCAATTTGTAATATAATAACTATAGATAATAATTATATAGTTATGCATCTACATAAATTGGCGGAGCTGATAAGAGGCCTGTGATAGAGAATGAGCTAAAAATAGAGTCAAATTAATAAACTCACAGATTCAATTTACGAGTCTTTGAATACAGTTTTAATCATGAAGCTAAATACAGTATATTATATTGTGATCGTTGCTTAATGTAGGGAATACCAACTTAGAACCGTTCACTTGTCTCCCTGTTAAGTCCCACTTTAGGCACGTCTATCCCGTGATATTGGGAAGCCTATTCATTATTCATAGACTCATTTCAGTCCATTAAACTTGTCGGTCAAAGCTGGGAACTTGGAGGCATCTCAACGCTTGTACGTGATCAAGGAAGGGAGCAACCAACAGGGAAATTGAAGTGGAAGTCAACTTGATTGGTTTTGTGTTGAAGATACTACATCTCAGAGATCTCCTCACAAAGAGATAAAAGAGAAAATAATACTATCATCATAGAGAAAGGATAATTTGTTGATCTCTATTTGTTTGTCTCTGGTATTATGTGATGGATGTATTACATTCGTTAATTTCCTTAATTGAAAACACATAAAACGATAATAATATCGAGTGACCTGGCTGGCTCACGTCTGGTGTCAAAGTTTTCAGGTCGCAACTGATCAATTTCAGGGCCTCTGACATGACCAATTGAAAACACATGAATTCTTCTAATGAAAACACATGAAATTCTACAAAAGGAAAACATACGAAATTCTTCAAATGAAAAAACAAGAATATTGTCCAATAATATTCAAATTTATTGTGAAAGTTACAGTCATATTGCGACATCTATGGTATCATCTTCAATGTGGAAAATGTGAAACTTGAAAATTGGATGTTAAGAAAATCGTAATTCTTTCAAGATATATTCATGACATGAGATAATATTCTTGTGATTTAATTATAGATGAATATCAGTGTATCACCATATCTAGCGTAATACAGTATCAGAAATCTTTAATCGGTTGCGTAGTAACTTTTTATTGGAGAACAGTTTGAGAAAAAGTATGACTGAACAAAACTAACAAGGAAATTGACGTGAGTTCCACGTGAATAGGTTTGATAATATTGTGTTCGATCGATCATGTTTTTGATTCATTTATTTATTCTCAAGCTGCGTACAGATTTCGCGCCGCGAACATGAGTGGTTCACTTTTTATCAGCTGATGCCAAGCTTTCTATATCTGTATCTTACCGTTTCTGTGAAAATACAGATATAGTCAGCTGATTAAAAGTGAATTGATCATGTTCGCGGCGCGTATATCTGTACGCACCTTTATGAAAATACAATCAACAGGTATAAACAACAGGCATTTGCCCAAAACTGCTTCTAACCTTAATTTGGAATATGCAGTCTAAAGCCTAGTTTATAAGATGCCAATTGGCGAGACAATTGTCCGAGGACAATTGTCATCACGTGGTTGCCAATTTATTGTTCAAGGTCAGTCCAGCTGAGCGAGATGTTTCTATGAGGCCAACAACTATTGCCACGACAGTCTAAAGCTGCAAGGCAAAACATGGCCGAATGGTCGTCTTCGGTTCTCTGATCTCATAAAACATCTTTGATCTTTATGAAGCTCAAGAAATTCAATATCCATATCGTCCCCCCATTTAGGTGCCATTTTTGTTAGAACTTTAGATGACGTCTATCCTAACCTAAAAAACGTCTCACACAATGAATTGTTTTGACTGAACTGGCCACAAACAAGACAGCGCACTGGCCTACACCGTTCATAACTAATATCGGGGACCGAGCTTTGCTCTGGAGTACAAGAGCATAAACAATTTATTACGAAAGAAGAAATTATAATAACTTTTATACAGATATGTTCCATCTAATAACAGTAAATTGAGATTAATTCCCAGAGGAATGCAAAAATTTCCATCACAAAGGCCCAGTTTCACAAAAGCCGGTTAAATTTTAATCCTGATTAACTTCACGTGAACCAAATCGGAGAAGACCATTTCAATAAGATGGATCTACTGGTATCAATCAGGAATGGAAATAACCCGGCTTTTTCGCAACCAGCACTAAGTACCTGATTGAATGATTACAAATGTTCAACAGCTGAGTCATAATTTTGACACAGTCCCACACACATGAACTCGCTCACTCACTTCATCACCAACTGACAACGAAATAATAATTATTATCAGCTGTTCTTCCAAGGATTAATAATTATTTTCCTTTCAATGTCCTTCAGCGAGTTTTCTCAGGGATGAGACCTAGTGCAATCGAATTTTTATATTATAAACCTACTATGTTCTGAATTTTGTGAGAATCGTTAGAGCCGTTTTCGAGATCCGGTGAAATACAAACATCTAAACATCTATACATCTAAACATCTAAACATCTAAGCATCCAAACATTTAAACATTTAAACATCTAACATCTAAACATCTAACATCTAAACATTTAAACATTTAAACATTAAAACATCTAAACATCTAAACATCTAAACATCTAAACATCCAAATATCTAAACATCTAAACATCCAAACATCTGAACATATAAACAGATGTTGCTCGTTAATAGTATAGGATATCACCTGGTTCTATTTTAAAGCATAGAGACTGAGCTTGTATAGAGACTACAGTAGATATCACCTGGTTCTATTTTAAAGCATAGAGACTACAGTAACATGTGGTAAATAGAAATTTGTGTTAAAGGAAGTGAGCCTTCCGTGATTCAATAGAGACTTATATCCAGTTTCATTACCATGTTTTCAATGGTGTATTTGTGATGTAAACCCATCTATTGTATGAAACTTTGGTTGAGTCTGATATGGTGAGAAAATTAAGGAGTTCACGAATGTCATATTGCCTCCAGATATTATAATATGGGTCACGATATGCGTTCGAAAACGCACGATTGTGGCGTTCACGTTCAGTGTGGGAGTCTCTAGAGTAGTGTCATGGTAGTTACGATTTCAACTTTGTGCCGGCTGCCAACAGCCGGTTAAATTTTAACCGTGATTAATTCCACGAGAACCAATCAGAGAAGCCGTCTTTTCAAAAACCCTTCTCTGATTGGTTCTCGTGAAATTAATCACGGTTAAAATTTAACCGGCTGCTGTGCACCGGGCCTTTGAATGATTACGTTAGTTGTGGAAGTAATAGTTACTGAATGAGTTATTATTTATTTCGGAATCATCGTTCATATAACCAATGAAGTCCACCATTTTCTCTACCATTACAAGCCTACAGTGGACTGAAGTTTTGTGACAGTTGCAAATTGGCTTCAGACGCGACTATAGTGAGGTCCACGTTATAATGGCAGTGAAGAAAGATATGAGAAAAACGTTGCCGAACATCTGTCTTGTCAATGCCGTCTATAGACGGAAGCTAATACAGGTTCATTGATGTAATATTAACTGTTCATCCTCGTTTGAAATAATCAATTATTATATCTTATTGAGTCATAAATTATATTTTTTATTAATTTCTTAATGAATTTACAGAATAGAGGTGAAATATTTTGCTAATTAGTTATTAATTATACATTGTTGTTGAATGAAAAAGACTAAGAAATTGTCAAAAAACCACTGATTTATTGATAATTAGAAAGACCGGTTTCGGTTATAACACCATTGTCAATCTCTCATAAACTAAAACTAAATACAAGAGCAGCAGAATTTATACTAGTAGGCGAGTACTGCTATTGGTCGAGGGCATGAACGCCTGCCATTGGCCTAGCTAGACAGTCTCACCCCTTTAACCCCCTCTACCAATAGCAGTACTCGCCTACTAGTATAAATTCTGCTGGTCTTGTATTTAGTTTTAGTTTATCAGAGATTGACAATGGTGTAATAACCGAAACCGGTCTTTCTAATTATCAATAAATCAGTGTTTTTTTGACAACTCCTTAGTCTTTTTCATTCAATATGAATAATTACCACAATATCAACTTCTCAACCCAAAAAGTGAAACTATACATTGTTGAAAGACGATCTGGCAACAGAGCAAAGCGAAGAAGAGATAGCGTTATCCGCTTTGTTGAATGATAGACAAGGATAGCAATACCATTGCTAATCAAACACTGCCATTACAACGTGGACCTCACTATATAGTGAGATTCATATTATTGACAGTTAGCATGCCTTCTAATAACTAGCATCAATGGTTCCCATTTACTGACAGCTACAAATGAATCACACGTCAGATATTTCGAAAATTCTCGGATAAAATGGGTTAAGTGTGAATCAGATCGGAACGATAGATATTCATTTATTCACCGGCTCAACTGAGACTCTCTCAAAACTTGCAGCACTGGGGGAATGGGAAACATCGACTCTATTTATGAGAAAAGCTGACAATATGGAGTGGTTCCCACTAGAGCAGACCGTATGCCTGAATTTTTCACGAGCTAAAAGTGGATTGTGTGTTAGGAAAATCCAGGCTGTATTTATCGGTGCGGAAAAACCCGGGGAAGCTGAGGAAAATCGTTCATCTCACCAAGATTCATTTTGCAGCTCCAGATTGAAAGACTGTATTGCGAGATGAATTGAGGGAGCTCTCGATTGATTTCCAGTTTGAGAAACTTATTTATTCATAAGCTTGTTGGATTAAATCTTCACCTCATCTTTTAGGGATATCACATACAATAATTTAATTTATTGATTGAGAAAACCTTTGTAGGATACGACTGAATCACTTTCGATGTTGTAGAACCGTTTCATAATTGACCGAGCGAAGTGAGGTCTAAGATTCAAGTCGACGGTTTAGCATTTCTCTCAATGTTTAAATGTTCGAATGTTTATATGTTTTTATGTTGCGCATTTACGGCGAAACGTGGTAATAGATTCTCATGAAATTTGACAGGTATGTTCCTTTTTTAATTGCGCGTCGACGTATATACAAGGTTTCTGGAAATTTTGCATTCCAAGATATATATAAAAGGAAAAAGGAGCCTCCTTCATACGCCAATATTAGAGTAAAAATCAGACTATAGAATTATTCATCATAAATCAGCTGACAAGTGATTACACAGATGCGTGGAGAAGCCAGTCTATTGCTGTATTTCCATAAGGCCTAGTTTCAATCAGGTACTTGTGGATGAGAATACTGCGTGAGGGATCTGACAAGATATTTAATGATTTTAATGTTCGCAGATGACCTTGTTATTTTACAGAACTCTGAAGACAACTTGCAGGCAATGTATGTTCTGAATAACATTGAAAAGAAGTATAATTTGTTTATCTCAAAAAGCAAAACCAAAACAATGGCATTCTGCGGAAAATCACCTGTCAGGAACAAAATAATGCTGGATGACGCTTTACTCGAACAAGTGTCCTATTTCAAGTACCTGGGTGTTGAGATCACATATGGATTTGATAATGATGTGGATCTGAAACTGAGTAGATTTCTACATATATGTGGTACAATAAAACGCCGGTTGAAAAACAGAACAAGGAAGGAGACACAATTAAAATTTTATGAAGTGATGGCGGTACCAACATTATTGTATGGAGCAGAAACTTGGGTTAGCAAGAAGAAAACATTAAGCAGAGTTCAAGCTGCAGAGATGCGTTTTCTTCGAAGTGTGAAAGGTTGTACAAAGTTAGACAGATTCCGCAATGATGACAATAGGAATGAGTTAGGAATATCATCATTAGCTGCACAACTTGAAATAAACAGATTGAACTGGTAAAACCATGTGGAACGAATGCCAGATACCAAAGGCTGTCATGAAATATAGACCCTACGGTAGAAGGGATATTGGCAGACCTCTGAAAAGATGGTAGAGTAAATAGTTATATCCTTGAAACCGGAACAGGTGTGTACGCCTAATCCTTAAAGAAGAAGAAGAAGAAGAAGAAGAAGAAGAAGAAGAAGAAGAAGAAGAAGAAGAAGAAGAAGAGAGGAAGAAGAAGAAGAAGAAGAAGAAGAAGAAGAAAAAGAAGAAGAAGAATACTGCGTGAGGTCTACTGTTCACAGAACTACTAGTTTCATCTATTGATTGGAAAAACTTAGGTGGGATAGGCCTACGACTGTGTCACGGTTGTAGAACTGTTCCATAATGGAACATATTTGACGATAAATATCCTCAACTTCCTATATAGCGTGGACCTTTCTATAGAAGAGGATGACACCATGCTAGAAGAGGATGACATTATGCTTTGGTTATTTAAGTCGAGTAAGTCACGTTCACGTAATCACAGTATAGTAGGCAGACAAGCTTCATTCATAGTCATTCATTCTGTAGAATAAATTTCAAGGCCAGGTAAGAGTGAAAGTACAGTACACCTAAATAGGCTATTAGCATAGTCTGTTATTATCACTAACAGGTAATACGGTTGCAGTGTTTAGAAACATCATGTGAAATCAGTGTCTCAATTTAGTCGAGCAGGCAGGAGAAAGAGAGTATGAAGAAGTAGAAGAAAAAGACACAGAGGAGGGGAAAATGTTCTCCTACTCAGGGAAAAAGATGAGGAGGAGCAGGAGAAATCGACGAATAAGGAGGCAAAGACGGGAAAATGGAAATGGATGAAGATGATGAAGAAAAAAAAGATAAATGAACGGATAAGAAGGCAAAGACGGAAAACATGGGAATGGGAGAAGAAGATGATGATGTGCAAGAAGAGAAATAGAGAAATGAATAATAAGGTGAAGATCTAGAAAATGAAAGGATGTGAGAGGGCCATGAATGAGAATGGTGAGGGGAGAAGCAGATCTGGAGGAGGTTGTCGAAAAGGGTGAGGTGCAGATGAGGGAGAATGTAGGAGAATGAGAGGATGAACAGGAAGAACAAGAGTAAGAAGTTGAAGAAGAAGAAAGAAATAGGAAGAAGAAGAAAGAAATAGGAAGAAGAAGAAGAAGAAGAAGAAGAAGAAGAAGAAGAAGAAGAAGAAGAAGAAGAAGAAGAAGAAGAATAAGAAGAAGAAGAAGAAGAAGAAGAAGAAGAAGAAGGAGAAGAAGGAGGAGGAGGAGGAGGAGAGGAGGAGGAGGAGGAGAAGAAGAAGAAGAAGAAGAAGGAGAAGAAGAAGAAGAAGAAGAAGAAGGAGAAAAAAGAGGAAGAAGTAGTAGATGTGGTAGAAGGAGGAGAAGGAGTAGATAAAAATATGAAGAAGAGCAAAAGTAAGAGAAGAGGATGTAGCCCGGAGAAGAAGAGGAAGACAGGTGAAGGAAGAACAAGAACAAGGAGAAAAAGAAGTCGAGGACAAGATGAAGGAAGGCAGGAGAAGAAAAATATGAAGAAAAGGAAGAAGAACATGACTGGTGAAGAAGAAGAAGAGAAAGACAGGAAGAGAGGAAGAAGAACAAAGAGACAAGAAGATGAGATAGAGGCCGGAGAATAAGGAGGAGAACAAGATGAGGAGGAGAAGAAGATGTTGACTGAGAAGGAGAAGATGAGGAGGATAGGAGAAGAGGAAGAACAACAAGATAATGGCTGAAGGGGGAGAGAAAAAAGAAGAAGAGGAAAAAAAAGGAAATGAAGGAGAAAAAGAAGAAGTTGGATGAGATGGGAGAGGAAGGAGAGAAAGAAGAAGGAGGAGGATGAGAAGATGGTGAAGAAGGAGGAGGAGGAGGAGGAGGAAAAGGAGGATGAGGAGGAGGATGGAATGGGAGAGAAAAGAGAGAAGATAAGAGATATAATCGAGCGGGAACAAGGAGAAGGTAAGAGAAGAAGCAGAGGTGTTAAGTAAAAAAGTAAAGTAATGATGAAAAAGAGAAGAAGTGTAAGTGCTAGTAATTGCATAGTAATTTACTGTACTATTACAGTTCGCAAGACAGTGTCCTTGACATTATTATTTGAATAGAAGTTAGTAACGGAAACGAGTGTAAGAGATCGCTTTCTCTTTGTTTGTTGTGTCATTTTAAACAGATTTCAAATTTCCCGCCTAATAGTGGTATCTTAACTCGCTTGGCTGCCGTAAGATGGCGTTTGCTGGTTTGAAAGTGAATTGGTTTGAACTGGTTGTTTCATTCAGAAGAAGTAGAGAATAATGTAGATATTGTTTCTGGAAGGAGGATTGCAAATTAATGGAAAGAATGATGATGATGATAGTAAGTTCCATGAGAATACAACATCCTATTCAATTTAAAAAAGTTATATTTAATTTTGACTGATTGATACAATAGATACTAGATAGTATCTATAGATACTATCAATAGATTCATCAATAGATGAATCATCATCATAATAATAGGGAGAGAAATTATAAGGAAATCTTGAGCCATTCCTCTCTCAAATTTAGATAAGGTTACACATAGTCAAGTCAAGTCTTGTGGATGTTCACTTGAAAAAATTTCAATTCTTAATCATTTTCACAGAGCAGATTTTTTAATTTGAATGCTTCAAAACCAAACATAGAAGGAATATTGATTCAATATATTTTTGCTCAAATCTCCAAGAAATTGGGAAAGTATGTGGTGTTGGTTCATATACCAATAAAAATAAAATATATTAATATGAGATTTCATTTTGAGTATACGATGTAATTTTTATTCTTGGAAACATATCACACAGCCCAAATATCTTTCGCGTTGGGTGGTAATCCGAAAATTATTGTTCCTCTTAAAAACGCAACGTTGTCCTATTATAAATTCAGATTACAAATAATATCATAAGCTTGTGGTAGGAAAGCCGTTTCCAAACATAATTTGCCAGATAAGTGTTTGGTATAATGATAGCTCTGGAGTAACAGACTAACACTCTTAAAGATAAGTTTTTACTAATAGTTATGATGTGATCTGAAATTATGTTGAGAGAGACCTTTTGATAAAAATACAATCTGTATACAATTCCAAACTGCGAAAACATAATAATGCGAGTAGATTATACAACTGACCTTATCATGGCTTGAAAATTTGATCCTGGCAATAAGAATACATTATTGAATAACCCATAAGATTTACATATCTAAACTGGAATCGCACAATATATTTTATTGATCTTATGGTGAGAATTACTTACACAAATATTCTTTGGAATTTTTAAATTTCTCAAATTTGAAATCTTTAACACCAATTATTAGTCAATGAGTACTTTAGAAGGTAGGAAAGTAATCTGAAAAATTCCATGTGGGCTTTTATTGGTGAGAATGTTATAAGAATGTTATCTAACATTTTTGCATGAAAGTTGCAGAAATTGTCAGGAATAAATATCAATATTAAGAAAGGTGTGTCAGACAATATTGTTCATTTCAAATTTTGTCGGAACAGGAGTGAACTCGCTTGAAATGTCGTTTTGAAGAGACGGCTTCTCTAATTGGTTCTCGTAGAACTAATCACGATTAAAATTCAACCGGTTTTTGTGCAACTGGCACTGAAAGTATTCATAAAATTTCGCAGACTTGCTTTAAAATCGATAATAGTTTATCTGAAGGCTACATTTGATTGTTTTGTTTGATTGTTCCAAATCATTTGGAATTAGAAACAAAAGGGTATTTCTCTTGAAAGCATACAATCTTAACCAACCAACACAAATTGATTTCATGATAATCTATTATTATATAAAAGCGAAATGGCACTGATTCATTCACTCACTCACTGAATATAATAATATATAATCATAATAGCCTACTGAATATATTTTTGTCTGTAATAGACCTGAACTGCATTATGCTTTATTTCCATCCATCAAAAAATTATCCGTTGAAATGTATCTATCAATATTAAATCTAACATTTGTTGGAGTAACATTAAATGATGATTAACATTGACTTTATGATGCATAATCATAGTGATTGGAATCATTTCTAAAGTGAGCAGAAACTCTTTGAATATCATATTTAAAAATATATTGAACGATTCAAGGAACAAAGAATCTTCCATATCCGAAATTCTCAAAACTTGCAAGGAACCATCTTGGTTGAAAATAACAGGAATAGGCCTTGATATAGACTATTACAAACTGTTTTCTCAACCCAACAATATTAGGCAATCATGAATACATTTTTTTTCTGTAACTATAGCACCGGTTGCACAAAAGCCAGTTACATTTTTCTCTCATCACATGCTGTGCTAACAGTGAAGTTGTGTTTCTTTTCTGGATCAGAATTTTGCGAAATTACTCAAAAAATTTCAATTAGTAGAGATTTGAGTGAAATATTTTTGTTTTTCATTAGTTTTTAAATATCAAAATTGGAACTTTTTAGTTTAGTCATTACTTTTGAAGTGGAAATTGGACTTTTTGGAGTGAAAACTGAAATCTTAACCTCATTCTTTTTTGAAACTTTCATTTGTAAAAATCTGGGAAAAGACAGTTTTGGGCTATATGTCTGTTGTCTACTCACAATCATATTATCTATTATAATTATGATTTGTGATTGTCAATGAAATAGATAAAGAACCATGATGTGATCTATTTCAATCTCTTCACGATTTCATAACAATCCTTGGGTTATAAGACTTAGTGTCGGTTGCACAGAAGCCGGTGAAAATTTAACCATGATTAATTCCACGAGAACCAACCAGAGAAGTGGTCTTATCAAAAAGGCCTTCTCTGATTGGTTCTCGTGAAATTAGTGACGGTTGAAATTTAACCGGTTTTTGAGCAACCGGGCCATGATTTCGTATTAAATTTATCAACTAGATTCAACAGAAAACTTCCTTAGTAATTTGAAATGACTGCTCAACGTGGAGAAACCTAATATAGCGCACAAAGTAGGTAGGTACGCAATACTTGCTGAATCAGCACAAAATCGGATAGAAGTCTCTCATTGGTATTCAGCTGCAGTCGGCTGAGAGTGTGAGAGATCGTATAGCAAGTCCAACTGTATTGTACTTGCCAATACATTCCTTCTCTCCTCGTTCTCTGTCCTCTTCTTCTAATACTCCTTCTTCTTTCTCATTCTCTTATTTTTCTTATCCTTCTTCTCCTCTCTTATCTTCTTGTCCTTTTCCTTTTCTCCTGACTTCTTCTTCTTCTCGTTCTCCAGCCTTCACCTTCTTGTTCTCTTGTTCCTGTTCTTCTTCACTCTATCCTCTCCACCTCTTCTTCTTCTACCTTTTATCCTATTCATCTCCATCTTCAATAATTTCCTCATCGTGATTTTCTTTCAGTTCTCATTCTCTTATCCAGTATTCTTCTTTTCTTTCTTTTCATTCACTTCTCCTGTCTCCTTCTTCTTCTCCAGCCTCCATATCCTCTTCTTCTTCTTCTCCTTCTCCGTATGCTTCTTCCTTTTATCCCGTCTTCCTCTCTTCTTCCTCATTCTCTTCTCCTGCCATCTTTTTCTTCTTACTTTCTCATTCTCCTCTTCTATCCCCTTGTTCTTCTTCCTCATTGTCGTCTCTTGCCTTCTTACTTATCTTCTTCTCTTGACTTCATCTTCTTCTCTTTCTTCAGCCTTAATCTTTCCTTGTTGTTGTTTTTCTCTTCTTCTTCTGCTTTTTCTTTGTCCTCCTCCCCTGTCTTCTTCACCTTCTCTTTCTGCTGCCTTCTCCTTTTCCTGCCTTTTTCTTTCTCTCCTGTTTTCCAACGTTTCTCGTAACTTCTTCTTTTTCATTTTCTTCTCCTTCTGTCGTTTTTCTCTTCTTCTTTCCCATGCTCCTCTCCTATCTTCTCTCATTCATCATCTTCTCTTCTTGTTCCTATTCTTAATTTTCTTCTGTCTTCTTCACGTTCTCCATCTAAGACTTTCTTCTTTCTCTCTTGTTTTCCAACGTATCTTCTATCATCTTCTTCTACTTCTTCATCTTCTTCTTCTTCTTCTTCCCACCACCTCCTCCACCTCCTCCTCCTACTCCTTCATCAATTCTTTTCCTCCTCCGCCGGCCTTCTTCTTCTTATTTTTCTTCTTTTTCTTCTTCTCCTCTCATTCTCTCCTTCTTCTTTTTTTCATTACTATTCTTCCTCCTCTCATTCCTATTCAATTGCTCAATCCAGAGGCACTCTCTTCTCTCAGATTTTATTTAGTTGTACAGATTTCCACAGCGGCAGCATTATTGGATCTTCGGTAGACACCTATCACCCTCTCACTCTCACACATTGCTCTAGACTCTGAACGCTTACTAGAAATTCTCACTAAAGTACTTCAAGTCTAGCCACTTCATTTTGTGTAATATGTGAATACAAATTTTAAATATATATTTTCAGGGACTGAACTGATAATCTATATATATAAAAGCGAAAAGGCACTCACTCACTGACTAACTCACTCACTCACACAATCACCTACTGTTACTTGCCAGAACTAAAAATCTACCGGACCAAAAACGTTCAATTTGGTAGGTATGTTCAGTTGGCCCTTAGAGGCGCACTGAGAAATCTTTTGGCAATATATTAACTCTAAGGGTGGTTTTTAAGGGTTTAAAGTTCGTCTTTTAGCATGTATATCTCTCATTCTCTTAATTATAATTGAAAAATGTCCATACCATATGTTAATATAAAACTTTAATCTAGAGAGAGTACCTCTTCGAAACAGTTGTTAACTGGTAACTAAATAAATAATTTTGTCAGGTTGGCATTAAGTTTGTTGACTTTGTTAGGTTGGCACCAATTTGAAGATTGAAATGCATTCATCGCGGAAAATTGATTGGGTACTGCTACTTCAATCGGAGCTATTCCTGGGAATATGATATTACTAGCCGTCAGGCTCGCTTCGCTCGCCATATCCGTTTAGTCTGGAACCCCGACTGGATCGTCCTAACATATGATAAAAATGTTCAAACGAAAAATTCAGGCGAGCGAAGCGAGCCTTCTGATCTCATTCCGGATGATCCAGTCGGGGGTCCAGGGGGCGGAGCCCCCTAGCTAGACGGATATGGCGAGCGAAGCGAGCCTAACGGCTAGTTAATTAGGTATATACACAATGTGGAAGGTGGTTCAAATATAAATTGGATTGTTCCAATCTGAGATTGAATAATTACAGATGATGAATACTATAAAGATGAAACTTTAGACTCTCAATTTACCGAGCATAGTTATAGGCCTATTTCAAATTCTTCAAGATTTCAACAGGTTAAGTTTTCAATCAAACCGTTGCGGAGCAAGGGTGACCTGCTATAGTAAGATTCACGTAATAATGGCAGTAGAGAAAGATAGGAGAACAACGTTGCCGATCCTTTGTCTTGTCAATGCCTTCTAGAGACGGTAGCTCATACAGGCTTATTGATGTAATATTAACGGTGCATTCTCGTTTTAAATAATCAATTATATTTTATTAAGCAAGAAATGATATTATTCAATAATTTCAAAATTAAGATGGAATATTTCGTTAATAAATTATTCATTATACATTGTTGAAAGACGACCTGGAAACAGAGCAAAGCGAGAAAGGGATAGCGCTATCGGCTTTGTTGAATGATAGACAAGGATAGCATATTATTTGCTAATCAACACTGCCAATTTGGACCTCGTCACTGACAGAGACTTTTTTTCTGGTTCCCTCCCTTCTTCTATTTTATTATCAATTATTTGATCTTATCTACCGATATAATTATTTACTTTATCAATTTTCTGTTTTTTTTGCTCTTTAATATTCATATTGATTAAACCTTTACAATATTTCCATTAATGAATAAATCCTAGTTTTTATAACGAAATTGACTTTTTGGTAGTGAGTTGAGGGGAGGATATTTTTAATATTCTTTCCGAAGAATGGACATTGATATGTCCAAAGCTCCGCCAATTTATGTAGATGCATAACAATATGATTATTATCTATAGTTATTATATTACATTGCTTTTTCATATCATATACAGTTCAATAATTATTTTCTTAGTCTATATTATGTAAATCATCTATAATTTTCTGTATTGTAAGCTATGTGTATATAAGTGTATAAGCCAGTATATTGTAATCTACATAAAGGAGTACTCAATCAATCAATCAATCAATCTTATATTCGAAAAGTTGAACAATGAACATTCTTTGACGACATTTCATGAATGAACTGATTCATTCTTTCAGTTCTCTCGACCCTAGTAGCTCCTCATAGACCTCTACTTTTGTGCAGGTTCCCACTTTTGAGCACTCTGGGTTC